>NW_010554081.1:32934-45605 GCF_000687285.1 Phaethon lepturus | reverse complement strand
TGAAGAAACGGTTTCGAATCATTGGGCTAACAGCAGAATTTACAAAAAGTTACTGATCCTGAAAGAATTTTTCTTTAATCTTCTTGGAGCACTTGCTATTCTGAAAATTCAGAACATGCTAGTACTTGTAGCATCACTTAATATTTACCATCTTTTATTACTGAATGTTAACTATTAATGTTTAGGAAGTTTTTTTGAAGTAGAGAAGATTCAATATCTGCATCAAAATATGAGAGGTCCAGTGAGTATAATCCCATAGCTGAAATCCTGAGCCGCTCCCTTTTCATATTAAAGAGTAATTACTGCTGCCAATTTAAGTGGACTTTTGTGACGCTTTTTTTTTAAACATACTACAGTTAACTTGGAGCTGCTGTAGCTTCACTTTAAAGAAGGAACACAGATCACTTATGGTGTCAATACAAGACTTAAAATAGTAGCCAAAATCTGTGCTTTTTGATTCTGTCTGACTACCATCTTTCCTTTTTCCTCACTTTCGGTTCCAGAAGGGAGTGTAAGCAATCACAGATTTACAGAATTACAGATGTATTCCTTACACCATCAGAAAACAAGGTCTACTATTCTTGAGATGCAATGCACTGGCATTGGTTCAAGAACTAACACCTCTTCAAAGAGAGCAGTCACTAAAATCAGCTCATCATTGAAGTGCAAGGGAAGAAGACAAGACAGAAATTGGACTATAGGGATTTTTAAGGGTCATCTGAAACACCATCTCACAAGTCACCTTTGTTAGGTAATGATGCCGACCATCAGCTGGGAGTGATAGATTTCCAGAGATGCAGGATGTAAGTTTATGTTCTTACTGTTTCATGAGATGGCCCTTACAGCTTCAACTGAGGAGTTGGTGATCATTTTATTAAGCTTATTTCCTAAAAAGGCTACTCAGTGCTATTTATGCTATAAATAGCTCTCATAGTTCCAGTCCTAGAAACAGGCATCATGCCTATCTGCCTTTGGCTGGTGCCTAACTGGAGTTAGGTACCAGATGAACAGCAGGATATGCCTGTCTCCTCACAGCCTTTTTTGTGAAGGAGGTACCAAAAAAAGTATGAGAAATAAAATAGCAAGAAATGTATCTTGGTACAGCTGGATATGCATTTAGCCTTATTCCAAGTAACTGAGAGCCCCAGTGAGCTCTTTGGTTTTAGAGAGATTTATCTTGTTGGATTTGCTTATCCCTTCCAGACCAACTCCTGTGTCTTGAAAACAAGACTGCTATTTGGCCATGTCACACAGTCAATGTTGGGAAAGGCCAGGCTGCTTTCTGGAGAGGTGTGATCGCAGGTGCTTCAGGGCAGTATGAGAGTTGTAGGTAGGGGAACTTCTTAAGGCTCCCCTGTCCTCATCCTGGGGCCCAAAAAGAGCGTGGATCAGGGAGTGTTAATCCCTTCTTGGCCTGCATTTCTGTAGGCAGGGAACATGTAACATACTGGCCTTCCTGTTGGAGAGTAGCTCTTGCATGCTAATACAAGTGATTATTAAAAAAAAAAAAAGTCTCCTTTTCTGAGGATTACTAATCTGTCTATTAGATGTATGCTTATTACATAGTTATTAAACCTAATGAATGTATTTTTTAACATGCAATAATTATCTAATTAAATATAAAGCATTAGATTAAGTAGGCTAGCTCATACTAAAATGCTGTCTATTACAAGTAGATTTATTGAGGATTAACAACTACATAATAGAACTGTATCTATTTCATGATTGTTAATCCTCAGTGAATGTTTTTAATAATTAATTGGCACTTAACTAAAGGATTATGTTCATTGTGATGGAGTTTATGAAGCAATGGAACGTTTTCTGTGGACGATTAGGTGCCCAAGGGAATATTCCTATGATATGGCTAAATAACTGGGGGCGGGGAGGGAGGGCATGATGACACCAAAAACCCCACACAAAAACCAAGAAACTGGGGAGGGAATGAGCAAATCACATGCAGTAGCAAAATTTTTATTTCTGTTGTTACCTGATAAGGGTTTGGAAGTTTTTGTTTGGTTTCTTCTATATTATGTAGGAGTAGTAGTAACTGGTTACTTAGGCAGCCAGATATTTAATGCTGGAAAATATTTAAATGGGAGTGTTGTGGTTAAAGATGGTGAAATATTTCAGTGTGGCTAATGAAGATCCTTCAGTATTTAAGTTTCATTCTTGAAATCTTTATTATGCATGTGAATTAGTGAACTAGAACATAAATACAATATACATCTTGACTAAATGAGTTCCAGGAATGTGGAAGCTGTGCCAGCTGTTAGAGGTTACAGATGAAAGTTGCATGTTTTACTTCAGCACAGAGAAGCGCTGTGAATTTTTCATAGAGGCAATTATGGAAGCAAACAGGAGAAAAACATATACTGTTGGTTTAGCTGACCCCAAGAGAAGACTATGGTTCTGACATCTAGTTAAGGTTTCAGTTCTTAACGACTAGAAAGGCTGAGTCAGTGGGATTAATCATCAACTGTTACTCTGAACACCTTAAAAGTTTTTGTGGGTGGAAAAATTCTAATGCAACCATGAAGCTTTCTAGTGAATATTTGGTGACTTCCTGTACACAGATCCACATGCAGTTATACACAGCAGGTTGCTTTGGGAAGAAGTTGTTCCATATATTGCATGTTTTCAAGTGGAAACTGATACATTGAAATAAATGGCAAATATTTTACCTAATAATGAAGGATATTGATAAGTAAATATTCTCTTGACATTACTCAACCAGCTTTAATGTTTGAAGACCTTTAAGAAAAATGATTAGACTTCATGAAGAAATGCAGCACTTTTTTAGGTGAATTGAATGGGGGGAAAAGGGGGAGTAAATTTATGTCTGTGCATGTGAACATACAGGCTTTTTTTTTATTTGCACAGTGTGAATTAAATTTTCCTCCTTTTAAAATGAAGTCATACTTACCAACAATTGCTCTAGTTATTTGGGGGGTTTTGCTGGGATGCTTTGTAATCCAGACTTCTCACGACAAATGACTTGCTGTGATTTGTGTTGAGTGCTGTTGAAATTTGATCTTTCTGGATTGGAATGTGTTTGAATTGGGTAATTTTTCTGATGGGTTTTGGAAGTGAAGGTAATGATGCTGTCTCTTTTTTGACAGTGTTGGAAGTACCAGTACTATATGGGGCTCAGAACAGTTTGGGGGTGGGGACAAAGCAAGGTGTGTTAGATATCCAGAAATCACACTTTTATTTTTGAAAATCATGGTTTGTAGTCACTTCGAGAGAAGCTTTAGGAGTAATGAGGAAAGTGGAGTATGGAGCCAGATTTCAGTCTGAGGAGACGTCCTGGTGTCCTCTTCAAGCTTGAAGATCCCTGAACTCAGACTTTAATTGGAGAGACCCTGATGATGGGGAAGGCCCTTAAGGTGCAAGTTCTGCAGGTTCCTAGGACTTCAGAGTGTGCCATGCAGGTGACCATTGCTGTAATACACAGTGCTACAGGCTTTTTAAAAATAAAAATTAAAAACAAACCCAAAAAATCTTGTTATCAGGTTAATTGCATTTTGCAAAGGGTGGCAACCCTGACTGCCCCCAGGATTTGGCAAACTACAAGACAAAGCCAGGCTTTCCCCCTAAAGCTTAACAGCAGTTGTGTTGCAGCAGCAGCTGCTGCATAAGGTGAATGTAGTGACGATATTGATGAGATTACTAATTTGTTTAGTAGACAGGGAATGAGGATTCGTCTGTTGGCTGTCATCATCCATCAGCCGTATGTTGCCCCAGGCAGTGGGTATATGCTGTTAGCCTGTTACTAATTTTACTTTGTTTTTTCTCAGCTTAGTTCTTTTCTTTGGTTCATTTCATTCATTTGTTGTGACTGAAAACTAAACACAAAGGAGGCAAAAAAGCCCACTGCTACCTCTCTTTGTTTGGCAGAGCAGGTACCCTACAGCTCCTGCCTGCAGCCTCTTCTGTTTGGTTTGGCTAAAGGCTGTTGGCGAGCAATGCAGTGGCCTGTAAGGGAAATATCTTTCAGAGCATAAGAAGTTTTCTCTAGAAAAACTGGGGTCTTACCTGTATTTAACCTTCAAAATCAGTAGGTGAGAGCTACTTCATCGTTATGTAGCATTGCACCAGCTTGCAAATGAATTAGTGATGCCTGGATCTTGCAGTACCTGTGTAGATATATTGAGTTGTTGCACATGCCATGATTGTGTCTGCCATCACTGGAGTTTTTTTGGTGTTTTTTTTTTCTTTTTCCATTTTGGAGACATTTTAGGTTATGCTAATCAAACTTAAAATCCTGCATGGGGCAGAAAGTTTGTGCACAGCAATTTTGGGGTCAGCAGTATTAATTGGAAGTTCATAGAGGGTTTTATCCCATACTGATTATGATTTCCCAGTAGCCTAATTCTAAAGGAAGAGGTCTAACTTGTAGCTGCAGATTATTTGACTTGGATTAAGCTTTCCAAATTGAGCATCCCCATCAGAAATGATGTTTAATATTGTACTTAAGGGGTCAGTTCCCACTGTTGTCATTGAATCTGTACCATAATGTTATCACACTCTTCTCCTTCAAAACGTGCTTAATATTGTGTTTATTAATATCTTCAGGAACCTTTCCAGGTGGAGATGCGAGGGGCATAAATGGCTGTAAGGCAGCCTGAATTTCCAGGCTTCATTGCAATGTCACATTTTTTTTTCATCTTAATACTTAGTAGTACTGACTTTTAGTGGCACTGACCACATTTTTAGGTATTTGCTGAGCTTTGCAGCAACTTTGAAAAGTACTAAGGAGCCATCGACAGGGAAGTGAAGTTGCTGATACTATTGTTATGGGAGACATCATGTGTGAATTTGAAAAAATGCAGTTAAAAACTTAACAGGAGGTAGATGCTGGTAGGTGGTGGGGAAAATGTATTGTTTTGTGGCTGTATTTTTTTTTTCCCCTCTTCTTTTTCTGCTGTCTATTTCCTCTCCCAGTAAAAAGTGATTTATGGCCCACCTCCTTCAGTCTTTACTCATTCACAGTGAGCACATTTTGATGATGACTGTACTGTTAAATAGGATTGGTCTTGTGGTCAGCATGGAATAGCATATGCTTTCTACCTAAATGGATGGCAGTGGTGGTAAGCCTGTAGGAACCTACTGTTGGTGGCTTTGGGCCCTGTTCAGCTTCTGGTTCTGAGGTCAGTCTCTTTTTTTCCTCACTTCCTCCAGCACTGGGAAGACTTGCCAGCCCACTGCAGGGCCTTGAGCAATAGCTTCCCGGACCCTTCCTGTCTTCCTGCCTGTTGCTGTGCCCAAGCAGATGCGAGATGTCCCTCAGACCAGGTCTTGGAAGAGTTTTCAAATGAGACGTTGGTGTGTGTGGCTTTGTGTAGTGCCTCTTGGGTACAATGACTCTGGCTGATGAAGAGTCCCTTAAGTATCAGTGCTGACGTGTCTTTTCCTTACAACCCCTGCCCTCCTCCAAAAATGTCTGAGGTTATTTACAGTACAGACATCACAATGCAAGTGCTCAGTATGATCTTATGATAGCAGCTTCTTTATGAAGTTATAGGTTGCATAGGCAGAGTAGGATTGGACAAGCTCAAGGAGATTTCAAGGAACAGACAAGTAAATGTTGATGAGAACAGTTGTGTTGTTTTTTTTTTTTTAAAGATGTGATAATCTGCCTGCAAAACAGAGGAATTCTACTAATCTTGTCACAAAAGCGCAGTTTTCTAACCACATCTTTGTATCAGGCTGGTGGCTTGGTAAGCCATGAGTTGAGCGGAGGGATGACTCTGGGCAGACTTGAGAATCTTCAGATCCCAATTTTGAAAGCTTGTTAGTTTAATCAGCTCCCCATGTGTAAACAATTTCAGCATACTTGCTGGGTGGCTTTTAAAATTTATTTTTAATTTTTAAGTACAACTGTTGATGCATATCTAGCATAGTTTTATTTTGCTGGTTTTAACCACTTTCTTTTGCTTGCATGCGCAATGCTTGATGCTTTATTCCAGATTATATTAAAGCCAAACAGGGGAAAAATAGCTGCAGAACATGTTTCTGGTAGCAATGAAGTACCAAAACCTCTCAAGCATCAGTGGGGCACAGAAGAGTATAGAGGGAGAAGAGCAGAGTGATGGCCTGAAGAACTAGGTTACAGCCCATCGGGTAGCATTGGTGGTCACTGAAATATCCGTCCCTGTTGAGGCTGTTAATAGCAAGTTAGCGGGGTGACACATGCGATATGGTCCTCCTTGAGCGAAGAACTTCACTGTATGTCCTTTGGCCTTGTAGTGGGAAAGTTGAATGTAGTTTTAAAGTTCAGTAACCCTTCTGCTATCCATTAAAAAAAAAATAAAAATGTATCAAGGCCTTGCAATGAAGACTTACTCATTTGCATGTTAGATGTGCCTGTGTTTGTAACATCGAAATTAGAGCTGGAGAAGCACTTTCATAGAATCAGAGAATCATTTAGGTTGGAAAAGACCTTGAAGATCATTGAGTCCAATTGTAAAACTTTTCAACATGCCACAAGGATACACAGCATTCTTGGACTCTGGGGGGGAATTGCTGGCTATTGGATTTGCCTTTATCTTTTCGTAGTGTGAAACCAGGACACATAGTCACGAAGGTGTCCAGGTGTGTTGTGATTTTCTTGTCTAAAGCTTCAAATGGGAGTGTTTTTGGCCGAATGTGTGGTAATGAGTATGATGAGATCCTTTGTGGTATCTCATAAATTCCTGAGGTGGAAAGAGGTTTTGCTGTCTGGGAACTCATGATGATAATTTGTTTTTAAATAAGCAGGATGAAAGTTGGTGTGTTTTCCTTTTTTTTCTTTTCAACTGGCTTCTGGGGGGCGGGGAGAACTCTCAAGAAGGGATGCGAAATGAGAGCGTCCTTTCTGTAAAACACCGCTGTTAAAAGATGGCAATATTGTGAGTGCTTCCAGCTAGTTACAAGTCTTTTATCAAAGTGTTGTTTTTTGCAAATTGTTTCTGTGCTCTGCATGTGTGTCTGTACTTAAACAGAGCAAATTACAACAGCGAGGGAAGAAAGGCATCCTTCAGTAGGTAGCAGCACAGCGCTGGCTGTGTGTACCCGCTGGGGACCGTGGGGTCACATCCTGGGCTGCCTGGGGAGGCGAGGGGAAAGGAAGGCAAGGGGGCGAATCAGTAGAAGGAGGAAAAAGTAAAAACAAAGGAGGGGAAGCAATGGGTGGGGGCGGATTTTGCTTCTGTTGGCGATGCCTCTACTAGCAGTGCCTGTACCCGCAGGATCCTGAGTAGGGGCAGTGTCTCTTTAAAAGCAGTAGGGGGTTGGAGCTGGGGGAGTGCTCACAGCAGTAAGTATAACACAGCTGTGCTCTGTTTATGCTTAGGCTACAATAAAAAAAGCTATAAAATGTGAGATGTCATAGCTCCACTTTGCTTTATTTATACTATTTCCTCTGAGCTCTGTCACACTGCACATTCATCTGCTAAGTTGCAGCAAGAATGGAGATTAAAATATCACAGCTCAAAATAGGAGTCAAGCGGAAGGAGATTCATCATAGCCCTATTAAAAAATATGTAAATATGGGAATGAAGTCATTTTAAAGCTGTATGGCTCTCCTCCTCAGTGGGCTGGGGAAAGCTGTGAGTGATGCGCTGTGCGAGTGACAGATTTATGGGACTTGTTCTTCTTTCTATTTTTCACTCCATTCCACCAAAATACTTTTAAGATTAAAAATATCAATTTGAATTGCAAATTTTCTCTATGCTATATATATTTTGAAAAGGTTTTCTTCTTAACCATTGCCTAAACTAATAATGGAAAGAAATATTATTCACGATTAAAAGGGGTTGGAAGCACGGTCTGATGCTGAACTTGCAGTAGATGAAGAGCGCTCTAGAAGGACAAATCTCATCTGGGGTCCTTGGAGCACTCTGCAGGCATTATGTCAAGCCTCTTGTGCCCTCAGAAGTAGAGGCCTGCCTTGCTCTCTGTACCTGAAAGCATACTGAATACTTGCAGCTGCAGTTCTCAGAAAGGCCCTGTGGCACCCAAATCACAGTATTTTTAATGGAGGTTTGTTCCTTTTCTTCCCTGCAGCTATTTTGAAAATGGAGCTGGGATTAGAATTCTGAAGTCCCAAGTTCTGATTGCTTTCCATAAGTGCTGTGCGAAGAGAGCTGCCTCTGCTAGCAGGAGCAGTGTTCTTTTGAACTTTGCAGCGAGTCTGTTGTCTTTGATGTGGTCAGATTTGGGTATGAGTCTTCCCCTGGAAGAACAAAGCACAGATGTTACAAGATATTTGAGAAATGAGGGATTTTAATACCCTGAAGATACAAAAAAGCCACCAAGATACTTCACCCACGTTTGGTTCTGAAGCCTAGCTTTGAATGAAGGAGGTGAAATGTGCTGCCACTGTATGGAATTGTGTTTTGTAGGTCAGTGTGGGTAGAGTGCAAGGAGAGGAAAGCCAAAGGGGAGCCAAGGGAGAGAGGGCTGCCCTGCCGGTGACGTTTCCTGCGATTGCAGTGTGAGCCGAGGCGCTGTAAGAAGAGCTGGAAACTCCTTGGTGCAAAGTGACCAAGGCAAAGCAGTGATTGTGTGTGTATAACCTTTGCAGCCATTGAGTTGGCCTGCCCTTGAAGAATTTTATACATCTACCTATCTATCCAAGTAGGATCACTGTTCAGCTTTTGATCAGCAACTAAATAGTACAGAGATGTTTCATCCAAAGGAGGGATTAAAATTTATCACTGAAGGTGGCTGAGAAATACTAGCTTTCCTCTTTCTTTTTTCTTAAATGGTGGTATAAAAACACCAGAAGTTGTTAATGAAGTATTTTAATTTGTTAACAAAACTTAATTGACTGTCCTCCTTAGAAGTTGGTGCTTTGTGGATAAACAAAGATTCAGCTGAGCAAGACCAGGTCACCCATCTGTCCTGTAACCATGTCAAGTGCAACACGGAGAACTGAAGGAGTCAGATTGCAGTTTAGACTCCAGTGATCTTACTCCTGGGACTGCCAACATGCCTCATAGCTTGTGCTAGTGGAAAGTTACCCACTAAGGATGGGGCTAAACCAACCTACTTCTCATGGCATTAGGATTATTTCCTGGAGTGATGGCTTTCTTGATCACTACTTTCTATGTCAGTGTGTTGGCAGGAGTAAGGAGGAGTTCCTTTTGGTTTGGGTGTCTGGTGTTTTTGGGTTTACTTTTCCTTTTTTTTTTTCTTTTTTTCTTTCCTTTGATGCTGTGAAATTCAGGAAAAGTCAGAGACTTTAACTACTCCCACGTAGGATTCTGGAGCAGTCCTGGTATATATTGATTTATTCCTTAAGCTCTTATTGCCAGCAGAAAAGACTGATATTTTCCTGAAAAGTTACTTTTGTGCCATGCGTGTTTGAGCATTGCTGCTTCTGGCTGAGGGCAGCACTCTACTTTTGAGTTGTTTAACCTGAGAAGAGCTGTGGCTACAGGCTGCTAATGCACTTGAAGCAGAAGAATAATTGCTTGTCTCTTTAAGAAGGTGCTATACTCAATCACAGATTATGGTATGAGTATTCAGGAAATGTTTTGCATTTATGAACATGCAGCCTTCTCTATACTGGGGACATTAGTACTCTGCTGTGTTCATCAATGTGATGTTCATCCCAGAGCACCTTGCTTAGCATGGGATGAGAGTAACGTGAACTCGTGCAGGGCTGTGGGGTTTTTTTTGTTTGTGTGCTGTTTTGGCTTGTCAGTATAAGCCTATTGACCTGATAACGTTGATGTGTATATATGTGTATTTTCTTAAGGCAGCTATAGTCTTATACGCTAAAGAAAGATATAGAAATGTAACTGTGTGTGACATATTCACAACTCTTTGAAGCACCTGTAGGTTGTAGTGTACTCACAAATAGCAGTCCTCCTTCTCCCAGTTCACCTGTCCTTTTTTCTCTTGTTTCATTTTGCTTCAACCAAACGGTGAATTATTTGGCGGAGGAACAAAGAATGACATTTTTGAAGACCCAATATGATTTATAAGCCCAAATCATGTTTCAAAAATTATCTGGGAATCATTTAGGAACCTCAAGCTTGTTGGAAAACAATGGTTTTGGACAAAAAAAAGGCTTTGCAATCTTTTTTTTTTTGTAAAATTTATTGCCTAAGCTACAATTTTTCAGGATGTATGTTTTATTTCATTTAGCTAATGTTTTACCTGATCTATGTTTCTTGAAAGAAAGGTATTGATATATCATGAGAAAAGGTAGTAATTTCAATATTGTGATTATCTATTCAGCAGTGAGTCTTCTCCTGGGCACCATTGTATTTCAAGGTCCAGACAGGTTTGGAAAAACACCTGTCCCTTTCATTAAGGTGGTGGTGGGGAGAAAACTCATGAACTGAAATTGTGTTTCAGAGGGGTTCTCAGCATGCTCTGAAAACCAGACTCAACTCATGCTTTCTCAGGTCAATCAAATTCTTGGTTGCTTCCAAAATCCTACCCCTTGCATTTCTAAAGTAAATGTACGACTAGGTACATAACCTGAGGTATTATATTTTTTCTGTATCCAGTGATGTGAAGTTCAGTGTTTAAGAACCATAACTTTTCTTGTAATCAATTTATTTTATTTACATGACAAATTTTTAAGAAAAAAATAGTGGTTTTACACTAACACAGCTCATAATGAATTTTATTGCAAAATTGTAAGAGTCTTAGTCTTAACAGGTTGTGATTATAAATATACATTATAAGTATCAGTGGGTTCTGACTTCTAGATTTAAGTCATACTTCTATATACATATATAGCTTCATAGGGCTGTCTTATTGACTGATTGGATTTACATATGAAATCATCAAAGTATTATGCGAAGTTTAAGAAGTGCAGCTATGATTCGTTTGGTTAAAATTGGAAATTAGCTTTGGAATTAGTTCCTAAATTTGAACATCTTAGCCCAGACAAGAATGTGATTTAATTATTTGGGTTTTTTTAAGAAAGTCTTAGAACTGTGAATTTGGTTGATTATGAGAACCTAATTTGAGGCTAAGCTATATTGACAGTTTTTAGGATATAACCAAGTTCTTGGTTGCCCACAGTAATCTGTCCAGGTGATATGACCCGCAGCTGTTTTCCTTGCTCGAATTCAAACAAAGAGGAAATACTAGGTAAGAAGTCAGCATTGCTGTATGTCTCTTCCTGGCTAGCAATGTCAATTTTCAGTCAAATGCAGTACAGCTGGGCTATGCTGAATAATAAAGTACAGGTAATCCAGTGAATCCACTAAAGGATTAATATTTACAAAACATAAGGCTCTCCCAGGCGTGCTATATCAGTTTGGCTAAATGTGGAAGACTATTAAAGCTTGACAATAAGGGTAAGTAATTTGCTATCAGTTACATTTTAACGAGAGTGTTTCCTCATGCCAATTGGTTGACAGTGATGCTACATAGCTTTTATAACATTTATTCAGTATATTTAGTAACAGTCTTAATACTTACTAGACTGAACATCAAAATTGCTACTAATGCTGCCCTGATTGATTTTTTTTTTTTAAAGGAAAACAAGAATGCTTTAAAAGATATTTTTACAGTAAATTTTAAATTGTTTTCCAAAGCAGCGTATTCATACAGTACTGTCAATGCTGTGGATGTTTTTTAAATGGAAAATTTACTACATTTTTTTACCTATTTCAGTGGTTTAACTCTTTAAAGGAGTGAGTTTTTAAAACTAAACTCATTGGGCTAATGATTTTGAAAATGGCTACAATGTTAAAATGTGTATACAAGTTTAAACCATGAAAATAAAATTGTAAAACTTTCACTGTTTATAGACCTTCTTTGAAACAATTGTTAAATATGATATTTTTTCATATAAATACAATTTATCAAAGGGTTTAGAAGTAATTAATTAAATAGGTTTCATGAGCACAACTCAAAATTTGTTTTTGACTTTCCCAAAATAAGCCCCAGTCAATTATGCTTGTAATGATACTGTGTGGTGATAGCACCAGAAAATCTGATTCCCTCATCTGTTCTGTTTTGAAGGCTGTGAGATTTCTTATTATTGTCCTGTTACCATGCCTGACTTTCTCTGAAGCAGTTGTGTAAAGTATAAGGCTGTTCTGACTGTGGATATATATCTTGCTCGGAAGAACTAGAATACCCGTGTTTACTGGTTGGTGTCTTATTCTTGTTGCCAAATTAAGTGCAAAGTTGAAACCGTCCATTTTCCTTTGATTTGCAAGAACTTGTGACTCCTCGCAGGTGGGGAAGGAGGGTGGTCTTTTGTCATCTCATTCTCTGCCTCTAGGAATACAGGGACTTTTGTTTTGGTGAGTTGTATATCTGGCTGGTCACAAGATGAAGACCATGCTCTGTCTTCAATGATTCTGCATCTCTTGCACAGCTCAGAAATGAGCACCGCTTCATGTGTGACTTGTTTTTTCTCCCAGCCCTCTTGGTGTGGCTTAGATGTGGACGGGTCAGATGAGGGTCTGTAAGTCCTTCTCAAGCCATGAGACACAATCCAGCCCTGTACGTTTCAAAGTCTTGTGTTCTAATACCATAATTGCTTCCACATTATGTATTTTAATGTGAGTCTCTTCTGGCTACCCACAAAAATTAATCAAATAATAAAAGCAAGCAAAGAAGCTGAACTGGAAGCTTCAGGCTTAACATGGAGTTGGCATCCAAGTCAATAAAAGGGTCGATTTTCTTTTTTGATGTATTTGCAGCTCCCA
>NW_010554081.1:25712-32903 GCF_000687285.1 Phaethon lepturus | reverse complement strand
AGCAGGAAGGAACATGCCTCCCTCGTTAGCTTTTGAGGTAAGCTTGCTAGCCATAATTGAGGAACTGCAGGCAGTGGTGGAGCAACTGGTAATAAAAGTGGATGGAATAAATTCCTCTGATGCCTGAAGCTGCCTGGCTGCTGTCCCACCACTGCCCAGGAGCACCCTTGTTTAAATTATGAGATCCTGTAAAGGCCACACATCATTTTGGGGACCACACAGATGTGGGTTCCTTGAATGCAGCAAGTGATCTTTCTGGCTGAACCAGGGGGATTACAGAGCGGATCCAAACACTTAGGATTTAGTGAGGATGATTTGGGGGTGGGGTGTGGGTGTGTGTGGAAAATATTTTTAAAATACAGTTCTACAAAATTCAGTAAAGGAAATGGAGTAAAGGACATTACACACTACTCACCTGCAACCCCTGCAGAGACAATGAGTTTACACTTAAATTTACAGCTTCCAAGGATAATGAGGAGCAGTAACTACATGACTGTGCCCTGGAGAAAGAAAGAAAACCAAAGATAATGTACTACTTACTAGCTAGCCTAATGATGGCTATGAGACAGTACACTATTAGTCCTACCATGTGCAACAGTTTATTGAGAGGCTCTCTGCCGCTTTTCCTCTCACTTTCAATGGAGTCACAGTTACATTTTCTCATTAAATAAAACAGGATAGATAAGATAGATCCTTCCCTTGGATATGGTGGTTTTTGTTGTTGTTGTTGTCCAGCAAACATCACAGTTATGTTTTGGGGAATAAATAGAGTGAGAGTAAATCTCAACTGAATTTGTTTAGCTGGAGAAGTTTTTATTAGCAACATGGGAACACAATGTCAGACTGCAAAAATAAGCAAATAAATAAAAACAAAGCTGCTATTCTAGTTCAGCAATCATATTAAAAAAAAAAGGTGACTGTTTAAATATTTTATTGACTTTCCTACTACAATTTTTCTGGCATAAAAAGATAAATAGAAAAATATTATGTAAATAACTGGGACATCTTTCTAGTGTTGCAAAAGATTATTGTCAGAATGTTATGATGCCATGCTACCATGTCACTGTATTTCTTGGTTTACACTTGTTATTTGGTTTTAATAATAACAATAATACAATTAGTGCATTAAGGATCCTTTGAATAAAGGTATTGAGAGTAATAACGGCAACAAAATATTTATTTTCATTGCATTAATTACTTCAAGTCACTGTCTCTAAAGTCCAAAGACTTCCAACATCAGTGGAAATCTTTTACTGACTTCAGATATTTGAACCCTTCCCAATGAGAATATTCAGATATATTCTTAATACTATTGGTTATGCTAGTGTTCACTCTGATAATCACCATAATTTATAGACTCATCACACTTGCCTATAATTAAACTTTATTTTCAGAAGTATGATGATAATTGGATTTCTCAGTCAAGACAACTGCTGACATCAGTGCAAGAATAACAGCACAGACTGAGGATCCTTGAAGTATGATAACACATAAATGTAAGTTAGGAGCTAAATTTCAAAAAGGTCTGAAATGTGGCAAGTGCAGTGGTACCCAGAACCCCATGGAAAGCGTGGAGGGAGTGGATTACCTTGGAAGAGGAGCTGCTGAGCAGGGAGCAGCCTGCAGCGAGTTAATGCTGGGGGTGTCATTCCTGCCCCTTTGTTAGGTGCTGTTCTCTTTTTATGGGGCCAAAAGCCATGATTCACTGACAGAAGGAAAAAATAGAAGCAACGCTAGGGTTTGACAGAAATAGTGATATTTCAAGGATGGTGTACTACATGGTGATTTTCTTCGCCAAATTACAGGTTAAGCCCCCAGAGAACAACAACTAAACGTATTGTGAAGGAACATGGGTGCTGGGGCTCACTGCCTCTTGCAGAAGCCAGACGCAATCCATCAGCTGCCTGGTGGTGCTTCTGCTTTTGGCATGGCAGTGGCTCGTACCGGGTTGCGGCTCTGTGGCTCCCAGCAGCAGGGAGCACGGTGTCCCCACTCAGGGACCCTGGCTCCGGGCTTGGCCTCCAGACGGCGGTTCAAAGGGGTTCAGATAGGTTTGCTAAAGGATGCTGGTACTTGGCCTGGAGAGAACGTTTTTCAAATATTTTTTCAGTCACTTGAGAAAGTAGCTCAGGATTTGGATGTCGCATTGTGCTTGTTCTGGTCCTGTTTCTTTTTCATTAACTGTCCAGACTGCTTGCATGAGTAGAATGCGGTCAGAATTGTGGCCTTGATTATGATCATGGCTGCTTTTGTGAGGAAACAGGTGGTACCAAACCTTCCTTTTCCTACTGGAACCATCAAATTTAGGGGACACTAAATTGCATTTGCTCAGAACTGCAGTAAAAATCTTCCTTTGCAGGGAGTCAAAAGCAGGGAAGAACTCAAAATACGAGAGTCGGGAACCCTCCTTCTTGGGTTTGCTGGGGCGAGGCAGCTTTCTGCTAAAGACTAAAAAATTCAGTCTAAAGGCATTGCTAAATGGGGAAGTACTCTCTTTGCTTATCAGTCAACTGTAAAGAGTGGAATGACTGAATGAAGTTATTTTATATTGATTAAGGGAAATATATTGAAACTAATGCTGTAATAACTGCTTAACAAATTCTATTTTAAATAGAGATTTCATTATTAAGGGATAAAATACCGTTGTTACCTTTTCTGTACTATGTATATATATGAAGAAATCCCGTGTATCCTGCACCAGTGTTACCATTGGTACAATAAGCATCTCAGGCTGTATTATATTTATGATGTTGCCACATCATCCAAAGTATAGTTGAACATTTGGCACACTTATGTTATAACAACGAGCAAGACTCTTTTCCTTGCCCTTCTTGATATATCTATAGATATAAAACGCCATAATAAAATGAGGTTCATGTAGACAAATACTGTATTTTTAGGGGTGGACCAGGTTGAGAGGATTAAACATTCACATATATTAGGTTAGGTACAGATTTACAAGGTGTGTGTTTCATGGTGTATGCCAGCCACGGGTTCCCTGCAGTAGGGAAGAAGTTTCCTGTATGATAGGCTGTGACTTGACTGCAGCATACCTGATACCTTACACTTCTGAGCTGGTGGGTTCTGGCTGCTGTTAGGATACTGGACTAGGAGCTACTTGGTCTAGTGAGCATAGCACATCTTTACTTTTAATTTCCTCAATAATAATATTGTTTCATGAGTTCACATAGAAATCTTTATTAGCATTAGTTACCAATGATATAACAGTATTATTATCACTAGCAGATTTATTTATCCTGGGTTTCTTTTTTTTTTGTTCGTCTCTGCATCCATTTGCTATCCATCTCATACTAGCATATAAACAATGATAACGTCAAGTCCGTTTGCACTTGCCTGTATAGATGTGCCAAATATGTACTGAGGAGCAGTGTTTGTGCATGTGCTTCTCTTACATTGTCTCATTAGGTAGCATCTAGGATGAGATGAACTTTTCTTCAGTCTCCAGATGCTAATCACTTGCTTTTAAAAGAAGGATGAATATTACAGACTGAGAGAGACAGTGGCATCTAGGCATGTTAAGTCTGACTGTAAGCATCTCATCTGAGCTCCTAATTCTCGCTGTCTCTCTTTAAAAATTGTACCACTAACTATAAAATACAAAGCCTACAAATGGTAGGTGTGTAATAGTAGTGGTTATTCGGCTTCCAGATAGTAGTCTGCTACAGTTTGCAAACAGTTCTCAGGATGTCCTTGGTTTCTGACTATATCTACTGTTAAGTGTACAGAGGTGCCAGCTAGGCTGCATTTTTTGCTAAGCCCTGGGCAGGCTAAGTCAGCAGTGCACATTAATGACAAAAGATGTGACAGGGAGGAGAAGTGATGGAGAAATACCTTCACTAAGAATGCTGAGGGGCCAGTTCTGCTTATCGGGGCACAATACGGAGAAGTGGTAGCCTGACCCTATCTTGTATTTCCCACTTTCTGATCTTTACAACTTGAGATGCTTCTCAAAACTTGACTCTTGTGCATTGCCATTTGCCTCATTCCTGAACAGGAACACAAGTGTTATCTGATCCATGTTTGGTCTTAGACAATGCACGTACTACCATCGCAACACTTTGCCTTCACTGACACAGTACATATTTCTCTGCTACAGGGAAGTACCGTGTAAAACTGGAAGTGGGTAAACTCTTCTCGTTAAACCAGCATCTTGAACCTTTATGATGTCATCAAAATGTAGATGAGGTTAAGAACAAAACTTGGAACCTTTCACTTAAACATGTACTGCTCCAAATGGAGCTATTCAGGAACAGAAGAAAAGGTGCCAATGTTAAAAACGATTAATACATTAAGTAATACAACCCAGGGGCGAGTGTATGTTTTAAGTCCCACCCTCTATGCTGATCAGGGAAGACAGGAGCTGTTAACAGCCTCTAAGCAACGGAGTCTCTTTGTTCTAAGCTGTAGTTGCTCATGCTTTCAGTTTGAGATCCCCGGTCCAGTCCCCAGCGTGTTGGCCAAGAGAGCAGCTGTCATACTAACATGAGGCAAAAACAGCCTCTTGCAATGTTTCTGGCCTGGAAATGGAGAGATAATATTTAAAATCTCATGAGAGAGAGCTTGTCCTGATAAGCTCTCCTCTGTTAAGAAGACTTGATGGTCAAGTGAGCCGTGGGAATGGACGGGCAGCTTTCTGCAAGGAAGTCTTGGAACAGAAAGTGTCTGTGCCCAGCAGTGAATTTGAGTTTCTAAGCAAAGTGGTGCTTACATAAGACCTGAATTGCTCGGAAGAACAGAACAAGACCCTTAAACTAAGTTTGTGTAAAGAGAAAGTATCAGGAAATAGCAACAGTGGAGGTTAGAAATATCTTTCTGACTACAGCCACTAGTAATCGGGAGAGCCATTAAGTGCCCAAAGCATTTCATCTTGGCCACTGTTGATGCCAGACTGTTGCTTCTCTGGGAACAATCCCCTGGGAGGACCAGCTTTCCCAAGCACTGACCTGGTCCTGACTACTAGATCAGTGCCATTGCAGGCTGAATTCCAATAACTTGTATTTGGACAAAATGCAGTGGGTTTTTTTATTTTTTTTAAACATGCTTTACACTATGGCTGTGTGTGCACTTGCTAAAGCTGGGATGAGGTGGTGATGCCTTGCTGGGGAGCAGTAGTGGATGGAGGCAGCTCATCTGTATGAATTCAGTGAAAGCAGAAGCTGGTTGTGTGTAAGAGCATCCAGGTACTCCAGGCAGTGTGGAGACAAACTACGTGTTTGGGTGTGCAGTCATCTGACTGTACTCATTTCCCAAGACTTTTTGTCTCAAGCTGTTAATCCAGGGTGACAGATAACGAGTACATATTCTTTACCACTGACCTACCTTTCCTGTCAGTAGAGCAAAAGACAGGCAAGAGGTGGTATGCCATGGGGTTCTCCCTAGCATGGGATATTCCCCCACTATTAGTTCTTCCATAATTAAGAAGTGTAATATTAAAAATGGTAACACTTCTGGATAGGTGCAATACTTTCAGTTTAATTTAAGAATATTTTTTCATTATGAGGAAAGACTAAATTGCTTAGACATTTGCTGCTGTCACCAGTACCCAACATCGGTAAATAGCTGAATTCAAGGAGCCTTCTCTTGTGACTGCCTTTCCTTTAAAAGCACATGAAGTTCAGCATGTGAAATATTGTGAGAAAGTTGGTTTTCATTTGTTGACGGTGTTTAACATTCAGGATTTGTGATAGTTTCTTTTGTGTAAACACAATAGGCATTTTATAAATTGGATTGTTTGTAGAGTAATATAAGATGTAAATGATATTGTTCCTGCTGGTTACATTATATAAAATATATAACCAGCAGTTGAATTTCTATCATAGAAGCCTGTCATACTATCTTTCTTTTATGTGCTGTAGGCTAGGTGCATCGCTTATGTAACTTCATTTATTCCAACAGTTTACTTTTGGAAATATAATTGCATATTATATTAGTGGCTATGAAAAGGAGTTCCTACATCTTGCAGTACCAAAGGCTGTAACGGCAATTTTCGAGAAGCATTGAGATCTGCATGTGATTTGCATAAAATATAGCATGTTTGCATGTTTATCTCAAATGTATGCTAATAGGGTATGTATTAACTAGATGGACGTATACTAATATTATTTGTTTCATCAATAATCATTCTGTGACTTGTGCTTTCCATGCAGTGCGCCAGGATTTGTAACCATCACGTAATGTTTAATTCAGGGTAGGGTGTTTTTGGGGGGGGTGTGGGGTGTGTGGAGGGGTGGGAGTGTTATGGTTTTCTCAGGTATTTTAAAAAATAAGTAGCAAATACACCTTTGATCAAGAAAAATCTGATCTGCATCATTCCACTGTGTGTGGGGAGAACACTAGTAAAAAGATGATGAGGATGTAGCTGACACCAGTATCTGTGAAAGAATCTCTTTCGTGTAGTACAAACCAGAAATGGCATTATCTGGCCTTTCTAAAGGGCATTGTAGCACTATCCCTGTGTTTCAAATTCTGGCCGAAGAGTGCATCAGCAAACCATAATCAGCAGATGTGGATTCCAGGGAATGGGCAAAATGTCTAGTGACTAAATGCAATGATTAGTGAAGGTAGGATCAAGACAGGACTGTAATCCCTAGAACAACCAATATATATATATTTTTTCCAAAGCTAGTTAATACCTTGCCCTTTTAATTATCCTAGCATCAGAGGGAAGTGCCATCTACTACCTGGTTCTCATTACTCCATGAGACACATTCATTTAAATACTTGTGAACGTACAAAACAGGCTTCTGAGCAAGAGGCTTCTTTATTTCTTTTATACATGTTTTTATAACTCTCTGGGTTTTTATCCATCTTACAACCAGTTCTAAAGTGTGCAGCTGTCTTCAGCTGCAGAGTGTGCAGAGCTGGGATCTGCTCAGGATGTCCTGGGTGGATTTGGAAGCTCTTGTGACAGTAGGGTTTACAGCCCTGCCCCATGTAGCAGCTCCCTAGAGACTCCAACCCCCAAGCGGGTCCCCATTGCCGGCTGCTGTCATCTCTGAGGTCTGGTAGAGAAAACTCAATGACTTCACCTGGGAGAAGGCTTGCTGCTTCTATCTGAAACTTTTATCACATGAAGAAAATAAGAAGCAGCTAACTGGTCCTACCTTACTTTTTCCAATCCTGACCAGCTATTTGAACAGCCATGGGATAAAAAGAAGTGGAAGGGGAAGA
>NW_010554081.1:18557-25681 GCF_000687285.1 Phaethon lepturus | reverse complement strand
AGAGAAGCAGTAGGGGAAAGCTGTGGAAGGAGAGAGTTAAAGCAGTTGAGAGGAGTCCTAGAGAGCAAGTGAAAGAAATACATATGCTTGATAAGCTCCTGCAGTTTGAGACTTTGTTGTCTAAGACTCAACTTACCTTTGAGCACTGATTTTATTTTATTTTTTAAATTCTACCCCACCCCCCTCAACTGTATGGGTTTCTTCCTCCCAGGTCTTTTGGGGATAATGGTAGTTGTGATTAATACTGTGAATTGTTAGTGTTTGCTGCAAAAGGCAATGTTGATTTCAATAAGGTTTGTAAAGCCCTGTTTCATTTCACTTCCCATTTTGATTCTGAGCATTAATTTATCATTGATAATGCAAGAGAGCATTTTTGCATGAGTGAGAGTGTAAAGAACCCCTTATTTCTAGCATGCAGGGCAGTACCTGACTAGTTTTTCTCATAAACATCCTTCCATAAATAGTAGTTTTAAGTAGGAACTTCCTTTGCAAGCAATGGGTGTTGGTACACTCAAGGAGGAGGACCACCACTTCATGCTTATCTTCAGTGCACTGCTGGAAGATAGCTGTTAACATCATGTTTCAGGTTAAAGGGAAGGCATTGGTATAAAGCTGACCTTTGTACAGAATAAAAAACCTGTTGTTTTTGAATAAATGCTCTTTTTGATAAGGTTTCCTTTTTTCAGACAGTGGTTCTATTTTAAATAGCTACTTCACTTATGGAGGAGTTGAAATAAGCCGAGACAGCTAGTAAATGGTCTCACCCATTCTACATGTGCCTGTTTGTGATCCTCTGCATACTGATACAGATGTAGTCTGAAAGAACTTCCTTGACCACACGATCAAATGGGGAGAAGTCAACTTTAGGCTGCTTTTTTTTTTCTTTCTGAGCATGTGTTGTGCTTAAGGGGACAACTGTGCAGTAGCTTTTGATGTGCAGTGCTTGTTTGGTGGCACTGAATCATGGTGATAGGTGACCTTGTGGAAGATCACTTATTATCATAGATTATGGTCCACTGTAATCCTTCTCCCACTCATGACAGTGCCTTGAGCCATAGTCTACCCTCCTGATGGAAGGAGCACCCTGCTACTTTTCACTTTCTTGCGCTCACCTTTATTTTACATTTCTGCATTGCCTTTGAAACACAGAGATAGCAATTGTTCATTCTTGAGCTCAGGTTCATTAATTTACAGGTGACTGAAGAGCTGCCCTATCTTGATTTGTTTGCCTCTGAAGATACTTTCCTGAAATAGGAATGTGAAAAGCATGTATCTTTTCCTTTTGTGGTTTACCCAATGTCTGGTATTTTTTTCCAATCTTACATTTTTCTCTATTTACTGCTCAGTATTTCCTTGCATTTCCACTTAAGATAATCACATGTTGATATCTAGTATGTAAATACGTAAATTGAATTTGAACAACGGAGGCCTGGGTATCATTTTAGAAGCCATGTGTGCACCTCATACTCTCTGACTTCTGAAGTTTTCATACAAGTGGGTATGACACTTGAGAAACCTTGGGCAAAAATGAATGTCAGGCTAAAATCGAAGGTCAGCAAGTTTTACGGTGTCCTGCAGAAGCATGTAAGAATTTCAGGTTTGTTTTTTTTTAAATACTTGTTACAAGGAGGTGGAATAATCCTGGTAACCATAATCAGATGTGGCATCTACTACAAAGGTAACGTGCAATTTCTTTAACATGCTGACAGCCAGCTATATTTCTAGGAGAGCAACATACCCAGGCATGCACACAGTTTTCACACACGCTTTGGAGAGGAAGTTCTGCCCTAGTAGAATTGTCCTAGTAGAAGAATTTTTTTAATATCCATAGAGAGCAAGAAAGTTGTGCACAAGTCCCAAAAGGGACCCTTCTTGCAGTATACGTTCAGGCCTGCCTATAGTGAAGGGTGTACCATCCTGAAAGTCTGGATGGTGAAGTTTGAAGGTGGCAGCGGGGCGCGTAGCCTTCTGCAGAGTGGTATTGCTAGCTTAATGCTCAGCCTGCAGCCCCAGTACATGTGCTGTCGCTATCGCTTCACACACCAAAACTCATCAACGTTTGCCATTTATTTTGGATGGATCTCAAGCTTTACAGCACAGTTTCCAAAACCTGCCTGATGGACCACTCTTGGTAGCAGAAAAGTCACATTTGTTATGAGGAAAGGAGCATGAGGTACGCGCAGAGGAATAGCGAGCTGCAGGACACCCCTGTGTGTGCTGCCTCACCCATGTCATAAATGCACTGCTTGGATAAGGTAGATAATAGTTCTTTAAAAGTTCAGACTTTTGTCTTCTGGATGCTAGTTTAGATGACTTTGATAACCACTCATTTTCAGCTTCCAGCTTGCTTAAGAGTCTGCTGTTTCAAACCAGTATTGTCCTATAGTATACAGAAGTATTTCCAGGTTTGGTGATAGTAGCAGGCTTGCTTTGTATAAGTAGCGTGCAAAGAGTAAACCTTGGGAGACGACGACAAGTTAGTTCAGGAAAATAAAATTACAATATTCTACTATTCCACAATAAGAAAGAAAAAAATATGCTGAGGAAAATTAACAATGGTAGTTGTTCCTATAAAAACTATGGAAGGAAATTAAACTCTTTTACTACATTTCAATGTTGGGTTCTTTCCACTTAATATGTATTTTTTGGTTAATTTGATTTTAGTGTAGTAGACTTCATTTGTGGATTATGTTCATTTTTAATTTTTTTTTTATTTTTCTTTACTGGGAAAGAGTAAGAAGAGACCATTTAATAAATAAAGGAAGAGTAAAATGGCTATTCAGAAAACTAAAAGTTGAATACTATGTGAAAAAATGAAAAACTTAACCAAACACAGAAATCTTTCATACATTGTGAAAACAAGGTTGCTTTTGCAAGTGTTGCTTTTACTCATTTTCTACCCCTTACTCTTCTTGATTTTTTTAAAATTTTTTTTTTTAATCTAGAAGTAAACAGAAATGCAAGACTGTTGATAGAATAAGTGAGTCTGCGCTAAGAACTGTGGGATGGCAATGCATGTGTCTGAAATGTCGGAGAAAATTTCAGGGACTAGTAGGTGGCTGAACTGAAAATTCACCAATATGCAATAATCAGTAGCTGATGCTCTTGAAAAATATCATAGGATTTGTGTTGATCCTAAGTGGAATCGCTTTTCTCTGGCAGTACGAAATACCGATGGAGGAAAAAGATTGGTGCCCTGTTGACAGTGCACTGGGAGGTCTTTATGATTTCCAATGATAAAAACAGAGTCAATCTTAGACATTTTTAGGAAGATCTGTGTGTTTTGTTGCTAAAGAGTTAACAGTAGTTTTTGGTTGACTGCCTCTTTTATATGCTTGTATGCAGGAAGTAGTAAGGAACTTGTGTTTCCTCTTGCTTTTATTGATGTTTTCTTTCATTTTCATTCATGAAATTCAAAACCTCTCAGTTAAATAACAGCACATAACAAGCTGCAGCTTTTATTAATATGTCTTTGGAGGATAACGAAAGGAATAGGTGTAACCAGCTGAAATACTGCTCTTGGACAGTCAGTATTGAAAGGCAAAGCCCTTACCATCTCTAGATGAGCAAATGGATTACTTTTTCACTTAGGCTATGCCAGCTCTTCAGGGTGATTGAATTTGAATCTTTTCTGCTGTTTGAATAGCAACTGTTACATAGAGAAAAAAAATGTTTAGAGAGAATGAAATCTCAACAGCATCACTTATACAGACTTTTCCTTGTGGACATTGTTGTTGTGTTTTTTGGTGTTCTTTTTTATTATTTCATCCTACTTCCAGTTAAATCTATGTGTCAGTGGAATTGCATAGTTTAATCATGACCAAAAGAAACAGCCTTTGAATTGAGATCTGAAATAATCACAGAATCATTAAGGTTGGAAAGGACATTTAAGATCAAGTACAACCACCAACCCAACAGCACCATGCCCACTAAACGACAGCCTGAAGTGCCACGTCTACACGTTGTTGTTTTTTTTGAACACTTCCAGTGATGTTGACTCCACCACCTCCCTGGGCAGCCTGTTCCAATGCTTGACGACTCTCTCAGTAAAGAAGTTTTTCCTAATACCCCATCTAAACCTCCCCTGGAGCAACTTGAGGCCATTTCCTCTCGTCCTGTTGCTAGCTGCTTGGGAGAAGAGACCAACACCCACCTCACCAATCACCTTTCAGGTAATTGTAAAGAGCGATAAGGTCTCCCCTCAGCCTCCTCTTCTCCAGACTGAACAACCCCAGTTCCCTCAGCCGCTCCTCATAGGACTTGTGCTCCAGACCCCTCACCAGCTTTGTTGCCCTTCTTTGGACACGCTCCAGCACCTCAACATCCTTCTTGTAGTGAGGGGCCCAAAACTGAAGAGCCTCACCAGTGACAAGTACAGGGGTACAATCACTTCCCTACATGAGAAAGTGGGAGGCAAGGAAGAGAGTAAAGTTGTTCTGCAAGGATTTATAACATTGGAGTGTAAAGAGAGGCCTATGTTCATTTGTTTCAAAGGTCCAAAATGTGCCAATGTACTTCTGCTGTGTTTCTACCTGCTAGCTGAAACTGGAGGTAACCTTCCCCATTGGCTGGGGGGGAAAAAAGTGACAGTATGTTCTGGGCTATTGATATATTTTTGGCTGTTACACTCATCACTTTTCAAGAGGGGATGTCATGTATCTGGGACTTCAGTGTCCTGTTTGTCACAACTGCTCAGCCATTCTGGGACAGTGAAGATGTAAGGTCAGTCCACTCTGCGATGGATGTTGGCTGTCGGGCATCCCTGAGAGGCTACGGTCACAGCACTGTGCTACTCTACATAGACCTTTACATAGGAGCTATTGAAATTACAGAAAGAAGACTTGGCTCCATTGCAGCCTTACGCCAGCACAGCAGATAAAGTATGAAATGCTTGTGTGTGTCATAAATGGCAAACTGCAGTTAGCTTCTTACCGAGCTTTTGTTTCTTTCTGGTTGTATGGATTAGGCAAACTTTCTGGACATGGGACATGATTATGAGCTTCTGTAATACTTTTTTTTTCCTTTTCCCTGCATTTTTCCCATAGGCTTGTTCACAGCAACACCCACTGGAGGTAATGAGCAGTGACAGTATCGCTGCAGCTTTCCCCCAGGGAGCCGAACAATGTTGGCTCCTGTAAGCCAGCGCTGTAGGCGCTTTTTTTTCTATATAAAGGGTGGGATGCCTCAAGTCTTCAGCAGCATGTTTTCTGTCAACCAGGAGAAAGTGCTTAAATTACAGTCTAACAAACCTGGTCAAAGTGAAGCTGCGTTTTGGCTTACTCAGCTGCTTTAATAGCTTACAAGAATGACACAAACTTTAATGCAAACTAGTTTATTTTATTCCTGAAGTAGTTTTGCCATAATCTAAGCAAGAAGTGGAGCTGTCATGATAATGTGAGCGTGTTCAGTAAAGAAGCATGAGAGATTCTGTTTTTAACAGAAATGCAACCCTAGGCATACAAAAATGTGGTATTAAGAGTATAAATATAAGAAGCTCCTGCTAAAGACATGGAAATGGCCCTTGCGTGGCCTCCTGATAGGATGACAGATCAAGAGAACATACAAGACCTGAGAGTTGTGTTGCTGTGAGAGCTGGGCTATAATTTAGCGAGCTGACAGGAGGAGTGAAGTATCTCCTCAATATCTGTGTTTGGCAGAGGAGATGAATGCATACATCAGGAAACAATGTTTAAGTGTTTTATTTCCTTATTTCAGCCTGTCAAACTGTCAGCGTAGTTAATGGCCACCAAGAGAGAGCGAGGGGAAGGGAGGGAGGGGAGGAGAAGGATAAATGGAAGGAAACAAAGGTGCTGTGGAGTCTGGAAGAAAGGAAAACTGGGAAAGATTAGCAGGGTGCTGAGGCATAATGGTCCCCTGGACACAAATGTCCAAACTCCTTGCATCAGCTCAAACCTCCTCTCCCCCTCCAGCCCTCCAAGGAAATGCGTAGAGATTGTGAATATCCCAGTGTGCTGCACATGGTAACTTTATTTTATTATATTAATTTTGCTGTGGTAGTGCTTAGGCTCACAATGAGCAAGGCTCAGCAGGACTTCATATTGTATTTAAATTGAATATTTTGCTGAAGTGGGATCCAAACTGAATGAGATTGAATTGACTTGTCCAGACTTTGAGATCGCGGGATTCGGGCAATTTCTTTGTGTTGTTTTACAAACTGTCTGTAGCTGGACTTTTTCCTTTAAACAAACAAGGTTTGAATTGTTACTTTATTAAGTGTACAGTATAAGCGTCTCGGGACTTAATTCTTCTGACACACCCACGCACCTTCCACTAAAGTCAGTACAAATGGAATGCTTTTCATAAGAGAAGTATTTTTAAGGCGAAGCCAATATTGTGTATTATTTTCATTGCATGGAAACAGAACGAGAGTAAAAAAAAAAAAATTTAAGTCAAAGACTGACTGGTTCAGTAACTGCAGAGAGGAGGAGAAGGCAAACTATTCCTGTACTTTAGTCAAAGATGACACTTTTGTTTTCACTGCCTTGTTAATCATGTGGGTTGACAGCAAAAGGACTTACAGTTCTGCCAGGGGAGGTGGAGGTAGCTTGTACGCACCCCGGTGAAACTCCTTCCCAACTGCGTTTCTGAGGTGCGGAGCCCAGATAACGCGTGTCCCAAACTGGATAAACGATGAAGCTGAAGCTGCCCGGGCTCTGTAGGGAACATGGGGTTTGGTTGGGGCTTGACTAGAGCAACAGAAAGCTCTCCCCATCTGGGCTGTGCTCTCTGCCAGGACGCACGTATGGGGAAGGGGAGTGGCTGTTGGGATCAAACTTTAGGATGTGTAGTATGATTTGGAGGAAGCCTTTGGGCATTGCCTGTTTGTGTCGGTGATTTATACGGTCACAGCCTATTCCATGTGAAGCCACTGTCATGTCATATGCAACGTTGTAAGGTATGAAGTTTAAACTGGGCATGGTAAAAATGTGTTTTCCTTTGGCACAGCATTGTTGTAATAGTGTATGTGTTGTATCCCAATACACAGTTCTTAGTAATTATTCCAGTGGAAGCCACTTGAATCCTGTAGTTCTTGGTTTTGCCTATCTATTGCTTCTTCAAAATTTCCTGAAGTTGAACAAACAAAAGGGTAAAATAAGGAAAGA
>NW_010554081.1:0-18526 GCF_000687285.1 Phaethon lepturus | reverse complement strand
AAAGAGTGATACAATGGCATTCAGCATGGTTTAATGTTTTTATTATACTAATGGTCAAGAAGCTGTCAATTTTTCTGTAGCCCTTTCAATGGAGGAGAGTTTTAAGAGGAGTTTTGAAAGAGAATAAATTACTAGCTTTGTTAAGTCTTACAGGATGATTTTGGTTATGACGGGAGCTATGGGGAATATCTGGTGTACAGTTCTGAAAATGCGATTAATGGGTGCTGGAGGTGGTGCTGCTGGCTGCTTTGAGTGACTATTCAGGCTAGCTGTGCAGAATTGAAGAGAATAAAGTAAGGTGGCATGATGCTGGGAGGAGTCCTGAAAGTCAGGACAGCAGCAGATACCTGCTGTGATAGAGAAAGGAAGCTAAAAAAGTTAGCTTTTTTTTCAGCTTAAGCTAAAAGGGAAAACTGCAAAGACAGGTATGTAAGGAGGAAATCAAGGGATGAGAAGAATTATTTTTGCTGTGGTAAGAGGGGGACGAGGCTGCTTTTGTGGACACTGAAGAAGCCATGTCCTTACAGCAAGTTTTTAATGGCTTCATAGTGGGACTCAGGCTGAACTCTTTGTGGTATTAGAAGTGCTCAGTTACTTATTTGTCTCTGTCATTGTACGGGTAACTAAAAGGATAAAGCCTGAACCCAGTCACAAACTTCAGAAACTTCGTCAGTAGAATAGTGTCATGCTTTTTTAAATGCAAATTTAATCAATAATTTAACCCGTAGACCCTACTTGGTGTATGTACCATCGTGTCCCCAGGTTCTGTGGTCTCAGGAGGTACAGCAGGCTAAGAGAACATTATCTGCTCAAAACCTAACTTAGGGATTTCCAGTGACTCAGGGCAGGCAGAGCTGGTGATTGAGTGATATGCGAACTGAATGGGTCAGCCATCGCCGTGCTGGGGAGAACTGAGCCGCCAGTGAGCCTTTCTTTCCAGTAAGATGTGAAACCCATGGTTCATTGAAAAAGCATATGCTTCATTTCAGACCTGTAGCAGCATTACTAATGTCTGTCTGGATACAGAGACAAGTTACTATATCTGCATATTTAAACTTCATGTGTGATCCTGATGCAGATTTGAGTTACCTTGCTTTTGCTAAGCTATCATAGGAGCTCAATATTAAATAACTGTGTTTCACCCTTGAATTGAGGCTCTTTGCTAGAGTGGACAAATGAGCCTGACGTGCAGGCTTGCGTGGCTGGAAGGCCTGAGGAGCTGAAGCAGAACTCGAAAAGGAAGTGACTTTGTTAGCCAGCCAGTTTTTCAAAAGGAAAAAGTTTACGTGAATCACTGGAAACTACTTCACATTGTTCTCATTCAGGAATCTACATAGGAGACACTTTTTGCCAACCAGAGCATTAGTTCATGGATAATGAGGAGTCCTTGCCACTCCCATGTGAAAGCTCTGACAGATTGGGTCAGATGACTCCACCTACTAAAACTATGAATGCTTATGACATGCACTGCTTTAAGCCATAAATAAATCGGTGGCATTGTGCCTGTAATAATCTTTCTGCAGAGCTGTACAGCCTACTACCCATTAGCTGATGTATTTATCATGCTTACTGTTCTTTTCCATTATTTCTGTATTACGAGTATGATGGTATCTGGTACAGTAATTTTAAAAGTATTGTTAAAAGTACAAAAATACAGATCATACGAAATACCCCTGAAGGTAATGGAGCTCTGTGTGGGCACAGAATTAATTATTGTGGATCAGCTTGTTGCTCATATAGCTGAAGTTCTTCATCCATATACTCACATTGCGTGTGTGTATATATATATCTATAGATACACAAATACATTTATTTGTGATCTATTTAAACTCTCATGCTTGTGCACGCTTGACTATTACAAAAGCAAAGTGAACATAAATGTATAAGCTTCTACATGCAGAGATGTTCATGGGGAGATGCTGTTTCAGTGTGTAGAAGGTGGTGATCCGTGCTTAAAGACTGTTAGAGTTTTCAGAAAGGGGCAGTTGTAATCTTTATACCGACATAATGTTAGGCATTCAGAAGTAAGGACATAGCAACTGTGCATGACTTATGTTCCATTGTTCTTAATTTTTTGCTTTTAATAGAAGTGAAAGAATTCTGCCATAAAGCCTTTTGTAATTAGTTATATTTTAATATTTAAATCCTATTGTGAACCAGTTACTCGAAAAAGGAGGAGTTCCTCATTAAACACAAGTGACTGCCATCAGCGCAAGAGTGACATCGCAAACCCCGATTTGCTTTTAACTGGCTTTTTACAGGTTTTCTTTTGGCATTTCTGTTGGTTCCTGGGATAAAAAAAAAGTCATAAAAACAAACTCTCCCTTCAAATTCAAAACTATCTTGAAGGCTTACAGTTTTACAAAACCTATTAGTTCTAATTTTAATTGGGAGTTGGAATCTTCTGTGTCGCTTTCATGGTGTCACATCCTTCTAAGGCAGGATATTTTTTTTTTTCAGTTTTAAGTCAGAGATCTTTGTGGTGATATCACTCACTCCAAAAGCAAATATTCTATGAATTGCAATTAAAATTGTCAATTTTCTCAGTAGACATTGAGCGTACATCTCACTGTGATTGTGGTGGGAAACACAGGCTGAATATTTTGTTTCTAGTTCAGCTAAGTTAAGTGAGTTGGTGTTTGTGTGCTTATGGATGAATTTAAAAAAAGACAACTCTCTTTAGAAGAGCGTTCATGAAAGGGTAGCACATGAAAAGCTGTGAGCTGAGGTGGTATGTTAATCTGTGCTGGACGTATGTAGTTGCTGAGACATCATGAACAATTGCTGCATTTCTGAAGGGCTCTGCAGCCTTTCTAGAAGTGTTGACCTGTGTGGGAATACTCGATTACACAGTCTCAAAATGGAAGAAACGAGAGCACTGCTGTATCTTCGTATTTACAGGCTGTCCATATGTAGAGTGTGGCATTTTGGCATCTCCCATCTGTCAGCAGCTGAACACTATCAATTCCAAAGTAAAGCAAGGTTTCAGAGCCTGCCTGGGACTTCCCTGGAGGTGGAGAAGTTCATCAGGGTGGCAAGAGACTCTGGAGGGCTTTGCTGGAGAAGCCTGCTGTCCCCTGCCCGATACTGCACTTGACACTGGCCCTTCTGACAAATACTGTGATGCGGTGCCCATGTCCCAAAACTGCTAACATAGAAGATTTAAAAGTTTACCAAGAAAATAACGTCTGTTGTTTGGAGACATTCCTTTATGAATTTAAGAAAAAGGTGCAGTTTGATGGAAACCTTTTAGCGTTTCTGATACAGATACATCTGGGGATAATTTTGTGCAGTAGGAAAATACTAAGGTTTCAGTATTCTGTAAGTACTTCGGAGTTATAAAAACATCCTACACTTGCGTGGTAAGAAGTCAGTGGTCCTTTCAAAGTAGTCCCTTTCTCCTGAAATGCCAAGCGAACAGCATACAGATTACAGCAGGTTTTCTGCAGTGAGTTTCCACTCTGGAATTTATTTCTTCATGCTCCACCCATAAAGCCAATTTCATCTTCCTTGTTCTTTTTGTTGACTGCTGCAGTTGCTGGGGCATAAATTATCTCCTGCCACTGCCAAATATTTTGCCACTTGGCCTAAAAATGTGCGTGCTGGGTTCTCCAGAAATCTCCAGTGCAAGAAGTGGGAGGTGACAGGAGCCGGGTGCCTCAGACCCCAGGGTGCCACCGGCGACAAGCTTTCGCATATGCACCACAGCTCCTCAGTCTCATCCACGCTGGACCCCACAACCAGATGAGAACAAAAATTGTAAAAAGTGTGTGTGATGTACATAGGTGACGTTTGTGTGATTATGTATATGTTAGTAACTACAAGTGTGTTTTGATCAGGTCTTTACTGTAACTTGAATTAGAGTGATTGGCTTAGTGTTGTTAGTGTTGAAAGGTGCAGGACAGAAGCGTCGGGGTATATATCATGAAATTCATCACAGGATGATGCTAACATTCTCAGGGTAATTTGTAAATTAAAATTATTCTGTGTGTGTTTTTATCTGTAAGAGATTGATCTCATCAGGTGATAAATTCAGTAGACGTGACACTTTCTGTGGGATCCCAAGTATGAAAAATAATATTCAAATTAAAGGCTAATTTTTTTTCCTACCGAAAGCGATGAAAGAATTCCACTGGACTTAAAGAAGGACTATGTGCTTTACATTGTAGTGGCTACCCTGCAGGTGTGTTAGAATCATAGAATCATTTAGGCTGTGAAAGACCCTTAAGATCATAGAGTCCAACCATTAACCTAACACTGCCAAGTCCCTAAATGTCATGTTAGGGTAAGAAATGGCTAGCTGTAAGATTTGTTAAAGAGGCAAAAGGGATACCAATGCAAGAGTCTGAATGACTTTCAAACAAACTTAAGCCTAATTTCTTTTTATTTGGATTTTCAGTTTTTGTTTGTTGCCTTAGGGATTAAGTTTGCCAGTTGTGTTTCAGACAGTGTTTTGTATTCAAAAAGGGAAGTAATCACATGCAGGAAAATGAACACCCTCTCTTATCGTTGCACTCACTGGTATTTGTCCAGTAAAAATCTATCAGTAGCACAGAGGTTCCTACTCACTAGCTTTGGATTTGGTCTCAAATACAGCATTTAAAAAAAGCGGAGAGCAGGGTGCGGGGAGAGGAAGAAAATAAAAAGGTATTGCCAGGAGGAGCTTCATTTTTGATCAAGGCAACTGCAAATTATACCTATTTAGTATACATTTTGAGATTGCTTTTGTGCCAGGAGTTCTGCCACCTGTTCCCAGCAGGACAATGTGGAAATAAGAAGAAAACTGTTAATCTTGGAGAAATAAAATATACATGTGCACTTACAAAGTGAACTTTGATAATCTTCTGAGTGAAGGAGATAAACCTTTTCAGCATTACAAATCACTCGGAGGATGAGCTTCTTTAGTGCAGCCCAGAGAACTGGGGACTATTTGTTTTCACTTATTTAAAGGAGCCTCAGCAGGCAGTGTCAAACAGAAGAAAGTCTTTAAAAACAAAAAAAACCCCACAACAAAGCAAACAAGCAAACAAACAAAAACCTAACATGGTGAAATGTCTGTATAATATTACCTCCCTTCTGTATTTTTTGTATTCTGCTTTTCCTAATGCTTGCAAATGAGATAGTAAAATGTAAAATTCAGTCTAAACCAGAAGCGATGCTACTTGATGTAAACCAAGAAGTTAGAGTAGAAGGCATACGGGTTGTATGCTGCCGCAAATCAGCGTAACTCCATGCACTTCAGTGGCCGGGAGGATCTGACCTGCTAGATGGTGTGGAGGCAGAACCAAATATTTATAAGCATTAATAAATTAGAAGGTGCCCTGAGCAAAATCAAATGCAAGAAAAAAATACCTTTCCAGGCTGGGGTTGGGCTGGGTCCTCAGCAGGAAGGCCTACTTTCCCAAAGGCGTTTTCCCACCCTTGCTGCCTCCAGCAGATGTTCAGGCAGACCCTCTCTCCAGCAAGAGAAGGGACAAGAGGAAGCAGGGAATTAACCCACTGCTTACAAGAGACTAGACTCCTCCTTGTGTTTGGCAAATAATGATCAGAAGATACTACCAAAAAAAACCCCAAACCCAATCAAACCTCTGCATTTGCTGTAATTAGAGGGGTCAGAGGTATCAGGTTAAGAACATCCTGCTGTTGAAAATGGGTATTTTAAAATATCTCCCACTAGGTGGACACTATTAAAATGGTGACAGCAGAGTCTTGGATTCTGGTAGCAATTAAGGGGTTAAATCATTTTTGGCAGCCCGTTGATCATGTAAAACCATAAAGCAGTTCCAGTAGAAAGAGATGTGTAGAGGTAGAAAATATCGGACCAAGTGCATGCTCTCTGTGGATAATAAAAATTACCCACTTTCTCACAGATGTCAAATCTGGCAGTTTTCCACTAAAAATTTGGATTGCATATCAACTATCCAAATTATTTTAGTGTCTGTTGAAGAGTGTGCTTGGCAGGGTTTCCAGTAGGAAAATAGGAAGTCGATTTGAAAACATTAATAGTATTTGAATACAACTGCTTAAGCTGATTGTTCCTTAGATGAATGCCAGTGGAAACACATTTTGCCCTGCAAGTCCCCAGCAAGTCTCCAGGTGGAGAAAGTAGAGATATGCAATTGGTGCTTGAGAGGGCAGGGAGAGATCTACCTCCAGGGGTTTTACCTTCCTCCTCCCCCCCCCCCCCCCCCTTCTTTCCTCCTACTGCTTGGTAAAAAAAAGAGGAGGATCTAATAGTTGGACAATATAATAATAGGCACAAGAACCAAAAAGGAGGGATATGGTCACTGAAGAGAGCAAATATGCAAAGTACCTGTAGAGCTTTTAGGGTTCTGAATGAACTGCACTGATTTGGGAAAGGGAGTTGAAATCATTGAGGCATCAACTAAGATATATGTGCAATGGGTAGATGCCATCAAAGTAGTAACTGAGAGACTAGATGCACCAAAACTGGGAAAAGAGGACAGCATAGAAATCAGAGGTAGTCCTTTTTTAAAATAGTGCCTATGGCGCTAGTCTGCTCCTCTCAGCATAACACAGGATTTTGGGGTTGCTGCTGGACCTTGTAAGAGGATGAAGAAACACTCAAGTGTTTAGCATAGGGCTTCTTGCATCTTCCTCTGAAGCAGAGACAGGATAATAAATCAGAGGAGTGGCAATACTGCTATTTTTAGTCTATAACTGAGACACAGTAGGATGAAGTCAAGAGGGGAAGGTAGCAGAAGAGTAAACCAAATATTTCCTAATGCTGAGTTTGGCTAAAGATGAACTTATAACTATAGGTCATGGATATCATAAAATACTTGAAAACTAAATAACAGGACACTGATGCACTTCTGAAAGGAAGTGATGGAAGTGATGTTCTGGCAGGCACTTCCACTGGCTTTGACAGACTATTTTAATTCCAGCAGGAGTTAGTATTTCTAACTGGGGATATAAGCGGAGTAATGCTTTACTGAGTTTTTCACAGCACAAATATTAATAGGAAAAAAATGCACTCTTCTGGTGTTCTAGACACTTCTGTCAGATCTTGAAAATGTCTCTTTCCGCTGAGTGTCATGAAGGATGCGGGTTTGATGGCTTGGGCCAGGAGAAGCACTAGAATAGAGCTGTTTCACTAAAGTGAAGTGACTTATTTATTAAAGTTGCATCAGTTTACAGTCAGTGCAGTGTTAATAGGGCTGCAGACAGAGTAGCAGAGTACTTCTCTTTGTAAATCCTGTGGCTCTTTCCGTTTTCCTCTCCTATCTTTGTCCCCTTACTAGACTCAAATACGCTTTGGCAGAAGACCTCAGTCCTGCCTCCCTATTTAGTGTTGTTGCTACACTGCCAGGAAGATCGGCGTATTGCTGTAGTACGAGGTATGCACGTGAGAGAGGGAGTTTCTGCTCCAGAGAGCTGGTGCTCTGCGGAGGTCAGAGTCAAGTGCTTCTCCTGTCTCTGATCTGTCAGTATGCTGATACACTTCTAAAAACACTCCTCATAAAAATTCTCAGGCTTTCCCACATTTAATCTTTTGATCTAGTGCTTGGAGAATTATTGTCAAGCCCTACTGAATATCTGAAGGATAACAATGGAAATGGCGTGGTTTTTTGGTCTGGTGAAATTTTTGACATAGTGAAATTGTTAGAAATTTATTGCCTGGATTTCAGAGATAATAGCAGAATTTCATCTTTCGGAGGACTTTAAGGACTCTTCTGATGATAGGTGGTCTGGTCCAGTGTTCCCATTTTCCCCTTGGTCAAATCAGATTCCCGGAGGTTGTGTCCAACCGATGTGTTGTCTCCCAGGCACTGTTACACGATGTGGGAGAACAGCTCTGCGGCCATTTACTCTGGGGGTGGAGAACATGATGTGGTCCTTGTGCTGGAGTGGAGCATAGGGTAGGTCATAGAGGATAGTAAATACAATCGAACTATTAGTCTGGAGCAGTCGGGAGGAGAAAGAAAAAGGGCAAGCTGTTTGAAAAAGTTACTTGTTTTTCTTTGAAGGGAGAAGTGTACCTCTCAGGTCATGATTAGATTTTTTTTTTTAATATCTTTTGTTCATAGTTCATCTTTTGAGTCGGGAAATGTGTTCCCAGATACTTAAATGGCCTACTGGAAGCACTGAATTGATCTGTGGAGTATTTGAAAGATTTTGACACATTTTGTAAAACTGTACTTTTGTGAATAGGTAGTTTCTTGTGTATATGTGTTAGAGCACTGTCTATCTTCAGCTGTTGTAATGGTGCACGAGATATTGATTGTAGGATCTCTCCATGCACAACTGTGGCAAGAAGTGTTCAGTTTTTAATGCACTGTTCCTGGTAGGGAGTGCCACCGGCCAAAATGTTAGGTTCCAGCTGAGGAGTTTTCCCTCTCCTTTTTGCCGGGGCATAACACAGAGAGAATAGGTGAGATAATTCAGCTTGTGTGTGTGAGACCTGTCAACTTGCTGAAACACTATCTTATCGGTTTTGATACTTTAATGAGACTAAGAAATTTAGGTCAAACTCAAAGCAAAGCTATACTTGACCATCCAACCATTGAACTGGAAAAGATTTATTTTTATTATCAAGGAGGACACCTGACAAAATAGCTTTTGGGTCTCCTAATCTGTGTCTGCAGCCTCAAACCCTCAACAAATTTCAGTTCTGCCTTATGTTCATGCATAAATTCAGACTGGCATGTATCCTATGCTGTTTGTCCATCATATTTGAATAAAACAAGTCTCTCTACTTCTTCCCAATCTTTAGTGTGAAACGAGGATGCCAACTCTGCAATAAGCATTTTTATTTAGATGGTTTGCTTGGATCTTCCCATGTGATTTGACTTACCAGGTAAAGGCCTGTGTATTACTTTTTTTGTTAGATTTGAGAGAGGACTTTCAATATTTTGCTGCTTTCTAAGTTGTCTACAACTGGGAATTGAAAAAGTAAGAAAGGGGTCAAATCCTAATGCTGTGGTGAAGTCTAGGTCCAAATCTAGTCTTTGTGGCTTTAGCCCAGCTCTCCTCCAAAGATTATGAAGGAAGCTGCTTTTGTCATTCCTGTCACATGAAGACAGGAAGTTCTAGGCGTTTCATGAAACAGTTTTTGTAATACTTCTACCCCAGTTACAGGAATTGTTTTTAATAGTTTACTTAAGATTATACTGAGATGTTACTTTTTTTAAATTTTATTTTATTTTACTTTCACAGTGATTTAACAGAACCAGATTTAGTGTTTTGCTCACACCAACTGTCCAGTGCTCAAATTTACACAGTTCTTTAACTTTTGGGCATACTTTTATATGTAAAATAGGATGATTTGAGTACAGAGGCTTCCCTGAAGCCGGAGGCACTTTCTCTTCCTGTTCTTTGGACGTGTATGTTTCTTCTGGTATGATACGTATAAATGTCCTTGATCTTTGCAAACATATCGCTGGTGGGCGTTATAACAAGTCTCAGCTTGCTGGGAGAAGTCTGTAAAACTAAGAATGTGTTCCGATGTGGATAATAAAATACTTTCCTGCTCCTTTATATAGTTTTAACAGATGTTCAAGGTTCCAGTTCCTCCTAACCTGCTTTCCAGATTTCTTTGGAAATCAAACTTAAAGTTGTGAGAGCATGACTGACTTAGAGGGGTCCAGATTTTTCATGTTGTAATCGATCAAATCTGGTCAGGGCTTGTGGTTGTTTGCAGAGTTACAGTATATGAAGGCTCTTATTTAGGGATACTTTTGCCTATCAAAGCTTGGATTCATCTCTCCAGGACTAGTAATAGAAATGTCATTAAATCTTTCCTTTTGATCTTGCTCTGAGATCTGCGGCTCAGCCAGAGACCCAGTTGTCAGGATTTTCAGTTTGTTTCATTTTTCGTTTTAAAATGGGTTGCTATATGGTTGTTTGGGTGGCCTTTTTTTGTGTTAACCCCAGCTGAAAACCTTAGCACATGCTTGCAGATAGTTAACGCTGGTCAATTCTAACATAAGAAAATAACACGACCTTACATGAAGCATTGACAAGTGTATAAAGACAATATGTAACTCCCTGATTCTCCTGTGACTCCCCATCCTTCATCCAGCTTTACGTGAAGACAGTAAGACATGGACTTACCTGACAGTAAGGCTTTCTGTCTTGTCAGGTCTTCCTGTAGTTATTTGATGTATTCTTTTTAAATTTGGATAGACTGTAGTCTCAGCTAGAGTGTTTGTCATGGTGGCTATCTGATATTTTAGCAGGAATTTCTGTTTGCTTTTCGTCACTAAAGCATTATTCAGAATACTTTTGTGGGTCGTACTTTTAAAAACTATACTTATTTTTCAAAAACAGCATCCCACTTAAGCAAAATCAACACAAGGATGGTCTGTACAACTTTCCAGGTTACCTTGAAAGTGTTTGCCAGCTCCTTTGTCAGTTGTTCCTTGTAACTGGAAAGTATAGTTAAATTTTAATGTACAACTTTCCTTTTTTTTAGGTAGTTTTTAGGAGTTTATTTAAATACCTGTTGGAAAAGGAGCTTTAACCTTTGAGCCCTTTCTTAGGCAGGGTGGCCCCTACTGGCTTTTGAACAAGATTTGTCCAAGAAAGTGAAGCAACTTAGCAAAAGCAAATAAATAAAGCAGCACATTTTAAATGAACTGCATTCTGAAAGAGAAGGTTTTTTCTTACCCACACCACCCACATATATGTTAATATACAGAATTAGTCCTAACCTGCCAAAAGAAGAAAATACACAACACCTTTCAAAGATGCAAATTGACAATTAACAAAACAATAGAGTTCTAGCTTTCCTTTGCTGAGGTGCAAATTGATAATCAGATTGCAATAAAAAGCTGGTGGCTTCCATTTAAGATTTAGTTTGAGGTGAAGGCTCCCTACAGAAGAAGGGGTGGCAAAGGGACAAAGTAATGCAACCAGTTCTACGCTGGGAGAAACCTGCATAAAGAGCACTGGGATGCCAGGCTGACGTCAACTGTATGGCTTGCGTGTCATTAACGGCGACAGCAACAGTAATGAGAAAGGGGTGGTAAAATTTGCTTACGTTACAGAAGTGCAGAGAGTAGAAATCTGAGGGGTAACCACCTCTTTTTCTTCCTGTATGTATCCTATGCCTTACAGTGGTGTTGATGGGAAACTGCAAACCCTGTGTGATAATTTTTTTCACTTGTCTTTGGCAGACTCAACCTCACTCTGCCCATTAAACTCCATCTCTTGTATTTATCCTAATGTTTCACATATCTCTGAGCTCCTGCAGGTAACTACCCATTTATTTTATCCTGACTTGCCTCAGATATCTTTTACCCTTCCTAAATATGAAGTTTACATAATGATTTCTACTTGTGTTCAAGAGCAAATAAATAATGAGAACCACCATGGGCTTTTCTAATAGTAAGCTTTAATGCCTAGTGCTTGGAAGATGGCAAAACAGGCTTTTGTACTGCAGGAATTTTTCATCTCATGAATTAGAGAGGATATGAGGAATTGGAGATCCGTTTGGAAGTTTTAATTTGCATGTAAATTTTGAGGAAATTGTCATAAACTTTGTTTGGTGTTTTCCTACCATGTGAGTTGTGTTTGTTCTGTGCTTTTGGCCAACTCCAATGAAATGGAGCCTTAAGTCATGTCCCTTTGTGGCTTGTAGTATTTATGCTGCTACGTACTTACGACTTGCGGGATTTTTGCTTATTTTGATTTACCAGTGTTGGTTTCCCAATGCTATTTACTTTTTAACATCTAATCTCTCTTGAAAGATCTGCATTGTAGCATGTGTATGTTCATTTTAATTTTGTTCTTCTGAATTTTTTTTCACTTGAAGTTTTGTTACTATGGGAGCTGAATTTTAAAAGTAGAAGAGTAATTTAAGGATAAGACCTTTTTAATAATCTGAATAATTTGTGGCATTTGACAAAATATAGATGTATAGTCTGGGATTTTTAAGACTGGTTGGAGTATTTGAGACTTTGTTAATTTGAATCCAAGCCATATGATTAAATGTCCTAGATATCTTGGGAAGTTTCAGCCATAATTATACGATTTTAATGAATTTGTTGCTCTTGAAAATGTTGAGTTGACAGCTGCTTAGGATGAAGTCCTGGATAGTTGCAGCACATGATAGGTAGGGGATTGCAGAGCTTGAGCGTGCTGTGCATTACTCAGTGCTCTCTCAAAACGAAGTTGAAGATCACTCTGTAAATGGGTGGCTGAGCCTTCCCTTCCCATCAACAGAGCACCTAGATTTTATTTTGCGGACAGCTGGCTAGTAGCAAATACTTGACATCTTCCTCTTATTTGTGGTCAGTGTGTGTCATGCATGTCAGTCCACCAAGATGGCTGTGTCAGCCCTCGTCATGCAAAGAGGAATGGAGAAATTTTGGATGCTGACACTGGCAGTGACAGTACTCTTGAGCTTGTATTCAGGGAGTGTATTAATCCCTCTTTCAGGTGTCAAGATTTAGCACCTCTTATGTATTTTGATTAGCATCAAGTAGGAGATCTTTATCCTTAGTGGTGTAGTGGCTTGTTGCATTTAGATACCATTTATTATGAACTAGATCCTGACATTGAATATTATCTGACTTCTCTGAAAGCCAGCCCCTCTTGAGTGAATGTGGTGTTTGACAAGTAAATAATAGTGTATGGTGCCCTGTGAACATGTTTTAACCTGCTCAGCCTAAGTTTTCTTAGGCTTGCTGCATGTATTTAAAGAGTGTAATATGCAAGACATGTAAGGATGGTAGAGTTTGTTTATGCATTCAATGACTACTTCTTGGGCAAGATTCATGTTGATATCACTCTACGCAGCATTTTATTATCCTGCCTCTGGTACAAAGGGATATGTAATCTGCAGTTTGGGGGGTGGATTTATTTTTCAAATAAAAGCCACTAAGGCCAACACTTTTGTCCCCTTTCATGTCTTGTGAAGTCTTTGTGATTTCTAACCCTTTATTTCTTTTTCCACACTATTCATGTTTGCTGTCGGGCAGGGCAAATCAATCTTTTCTAAGTACTCTTTAATCATAAATCTAGATGTATTAAGCTTGCTATTACCTAGCCAGTGCTAGTCAGAAAGAAAAAGGCAGGGAGGAGTATCTAGTCAGTGTGGCTGAACTGTGACTGGGGTCATAGGGTTTCTTGCTCCATGCACCTTGACTCTTGACTGTGGCAATGTTTTTGGTGTTGTTGGTGAGCTGCCTTTTTTTAAATTAAAAACAAACAAACAAACCAAAAAAACACCAATTTTTAATAGAGACTACTTTGGTGTTCTGTCTAATTAATGTGCTTTGCAGTGTCTGTTTTGTGTGCTCTGAATGTTCATTTCCCTTAGCTTACACTTCCCCTCTGGTTTTCAATAAATCTTGGTGCACCTTTGTATCCTGCAGTCTTTTCTGCTCTTTTTCCCTAGAGTGTTAATTCCCATACCCTGAATATCTGTAAAATCAGCATTTTATTTTTTCCCTCCCGAGCAGCTATTGCCATCAGCTGTTATAAAATAATGGCTTTAGATGTGTGCCTTATAGTACATTGTCCTCTCTGTCTCATTTATCATTAATTTCCAGAGATTTGTTCCAGGCTTGAACTAATTCCTTCCCCCTAGGGTCTTGAGTTAAAAACCGCACTGAAACCCACTTCGTGTTCTTTTGTACCTGGAGTATTAATCATATGGCTACCAGCATGCCTGGCACATGGAGGCATCCCACTATGGTTAACGATACTCCGAGTGTCTTCCATTGGCTTCTGTTACAACAACATTCAAGTTTCTTAAACTTAAGTCTGAGCTTGTATCGTATCTTGCTACTGCTTATATCTTGTGCGCCTTCCCCCCCCCTCAACTTAGTGAAAAAGTAGTATTTGTCTCCCCCAGGTTCTTCTTGCCTGATTACTTCTTTGTACTTCTCCTTCACTCAGTTAAAAGGGGGTATGCTGATAGTCTGGGCAGAAGATACAGCCATATGCAATGGAACTTGGGCTCTGCTTAACAGTGCAGCAGTATCTGTAGGTTATGGTTTTGGAGCTTGGAAAAGCTTCTGTGCATAATCAAGAATATTGGAAGAGGATAATCTTAAAAGTGCTGAGACATAGTCAGCATTGTACCTTGGGTTGGAAGTTTTTTCATTAGAATGTATTGGTCTTAGTGGGATGTGTTTGGAAGTAGCAGGAAGAAGATGTGGTCCCCAGCAAGGCAGCGGACAATATCTGCATGGCCCTACTGAGCATAAGACCCAAATATTGGTGTGTTCACTGCAGGATTGCTGGGAATGGAGGTAAAGGAATGTTTAGGCTTGTGACGCATCACAGGGATATCTTCTTCTAAGTTACCTTTTCTAGGCTCTGTGAAAGCTATGTTGCCTCTTGGAACTTAAAATCGTAAATATCAACTAGTGCTTTGGAGATAATTCCCATGCCAGGGCGCATTTATTAATGTCCTCTTCCTTCTTAAAATTGCAGTCAGCTCTTTCTAGGAAAAGGACTGAAAAGGTTGCTGTGCAGGAACCCGTTCTGTTGTAGCTTAAGGCTCATCCATACCCTCTGCTGCAGTGCAGCCTGGCAAGCAGTTACAAACTGCTGCTTTAGGATACGATTGCAAACGTGGTGTACCCATGCATCTCCCTCTCAAGACAATAGGAGCTGTCAGTGCTTGCTACTTCTGAAAATTAACACCCCAGAAAACTAAATCCACCCTGACCCGTTATGAATTTTAGCCCTCCTGATATTAAAGAAGAACAAGAAATTATTTTGACAACATGAAAATCCTGATACTGAATTGCTAGGTTCAGGATTGCTTTGTGCAGCTACTGGAGTGGTTTAGTAACCTTTGATCATATAAATAAAGTGTGTGAATGTCTATGTATATGAAGCAAAGAATAATGAAATGCATGCTCTATGTTGCTGCTTGTTTGCAAACCTGATGCTAACTAAATTCAGTTGTAATCTATGAGGATCCACGGGCGCATTAGCTGGCAGAGCTAATATGTAACAATACAGACAGATAAACATTTTGGAAGGAAAACATCAAGTCCTTACTCATCACAATGTTTATTGAATTAGAGACTTCAAACACTGGGGCTGTAGCATAGTGTACAGCTTGCTCCCTGCCTCTGCCTGGTGTCAGAAGGACATGCTGCTTCTGATGCCTGGAGTAAACTTGCCCAAGACCAAAGCATGTCTTGGAAATTTTGTTTCCTGCAGGGGTCTGTGTATAAAGACTCCATTTGTGAGGCAGAAGAAGCTACAAATAGTACGTTGTAGTACGGTTAACAAATGATACCGAGAGCAGTGGAAAAGTTGAACTGCCACGTTTTCAGGTCTGCTTGCCAGATTGGGGGCACATGTTGGGGGTAAGACATTGCTAGTCATCCCTTTGCACTCATGCCTGGTATCCCTGGTTGTTTATGCCTGAAGTCTCAAATACCTGGAGACATTTTCTAATAATATTAGGCCAGAGTTTTTTAAAAAAAATGTTCCTAGTCTAAAAAATTCTAAGATTGATTTATAAATGTTAGGATGAAAACAAAATACCTCCTGATGTTCTTGTTTTATTTCAGGCCTTAAGTCAGAAGTCGTGCATGTACCAGCTTCCCCCAGAAACGAGAGGGATAAAGACCTAATAAAAACATAATGCAAGCTAAATTCTCATGTATTCACAGATGTCTAGGAGATGGAGCTTTAAGAGAAGTGCAGATGCCACGGCTTGTGTGCTAGCAACATCAACAGTGTTGTGGGGTGTACAGTGTTACCAACCACTGGTGTGTGATAAAGCTGCCAAAGTGGTGTCAGCCACTTAGCCATATACTAGCTGCCCTTAAGTGTCACTTAGTAGCCTGTCTGGCCCTACTTGGGCTAATTTACTCAGTGTTGATGAGCTCCATGTTGTGGAGCATCTTTTGGCTACAGGGCAGATGGACCTGTTCTGGTGTTTTGAGAGTTTGGTTTTGGTTGTTTTATTTGTTTGGGTTTTTTTTAAACATATCTGGCAGTTTCTTGTGCCACTTACCACTGTGGACTTCTGCCTTAGCTGGCTTGTGGCTGACTATGCCAAGCAAGTAGTGTGCCACAGGCAGCATCACGCACCTTGTCTCTGGGCCAGGAGGGTCACTGCTGGTGGTGAAGTATGGTTGCTGTAGGTGATATCAAGTTTCTCTGATGACATCTTGCCTTCAGCTCTCCAGTTGGGGATCACTGCATTGAAGCCATGACAAGGTGCGTGATGGTAGTATGGAAACCAGATGCTGTGGTGACTGTTTTTGACAAGGAACCAGTATTTCAGCTGTCCTTTATGGGTCAGCTTTCAATTGCTGCCAGCAGGAGGGGTGTGATGGACAGCAGCTGTATAGCGATAGAACAGCATGCACAATATTTCTACTACAGGAAAATATCCCAAGAGGCTCTATTTCTACCAAATCTTTCAGACAAAAGGGTCATTTGAGGTTTTGGAGGGCTGGTTAGCTCTTTCCTTTCTTCCTCTTCTCTGTGCATTAACTGCTTCCCATTTGATCTGAGCTTGTGAGAGCACCTATGGTTAGGCATCAGAGCGCCTGGGTTCTTTCCTTCCTCATCGTGGTTGCCCTTCCACTATCCCAAGAGGCTCTATTTCTACCAAATCTTTCAGACAAAAGGGTCATTTGAGGTTTTGGAGGGCTGGTTAGCTCTTTCCTTTCTTCCTCTTCTCTGTGCATTAACTGCTTCCCATTTGATCTGAGCTTGTGAGAGCACCTATGGTTAGGCATCAGAGCGCCTGGGTTCTTTCCTTCCTCATCGTGGTTGCCCTTCCACAACCCCCCCCCCCCCCCTCCCCGAAAATCTCACCCATCACACTTACCCACCACACTCCTGCTTTGAAACGGTCATCTCCTGGGCAGAGTGCAATGCTGCTTGTCGCCCCTCCTGCCCATCCGTGGTGCCACAGGCACCTTGCAGAGCGTGGGGAGGGGTGTGGGTGGCACAGTGCCGAGCCGGGCCGGCTCCGAGGCCCATGCCTAAGCGGGACGGGGCTGCACTGGCCAGAATGGCTCAGGGCAGGCTGCAGGGAAGAGTATTTCAGACCCCGCAGTGGCACTGACACCTAATAATTTTGGCATTGTTTGGACCATGTATATTTATAATTGGAATCTTACTGCAGGATCTGTACTGCAAAAAAGAGGGATTTACAAATAACTTCAAGGTGGGGAAAGACTACTGGTAAGCTGCCGTTTCTGCCTATTTTGGTTAACAGATTCAGCCTTTCGAGGTCATTTCGGGTGGATTGATACGTTCTCATTCTCCGTATGTGCAGCAGTGCAAGAATCCTGCAGATTGCAATAAACGGGTAAAGGGAAGGAGCAGATTGTCCTACCGGAAGGTAAAAGACACTTTCAGGATTGTGTAGGTTGTGTAATTTGAAGATCAACATTGCTTATGGTGAACAGATGGAGAGGATGATTAGAAGCTACAAGTGCCCTCCTGTGCTATAGGCCCAATGTCAGATAAAGTACCTCTACAGAAAATTATCACTTTCTGAAATTCTAGGACAACTGTAGGTTGCATTCTATGAAATTGAGAGAGAAAACTGGTGTGAGGAGGAGGAAAGGATCTAGACTGTTAACTGTGAGAGACTGCAAACTGCCTCTCGGGAAGCTCAGATTCAAGGTGGTTTTAGTGTCTGTGAGTGCTCAGCATTGTTTTTATGAAATTGTGCAAGAGGAAATACCCATTATTTCCATCCCGGAGTTCACTGTGGCTATCATTAGTGCAAACTGGGGTGATTTTTCCCTCAATGAGGGCACGCTTACCTGCCTCATGAGGTATAACAGTGCAGTATTTATTGTATGCCAGAGCACACATGCTAAAACCTGATTGAACGATGCATTTTGTCACATATGGCTGTAGAAAAAGCATATCTGAACTTCCGGTTGAGAGCTGTAGACCAGTGCATGTATATTGCGACATAGCGTGTAGCTAGTATTTAAGGTTGGTTGTGTGAAGCTTTTTGTTTTGGCTTGAAAGATGTATTTAAGGTATTAGTGAATGACAATGTTGTAAAGAAATGGACAGTGGTTGGGGAATAAATGGTGGGTATAGACTGAGTTGATGCATCTTCTTCCAAGTGGGAATGAAGCAACGTCCTTTGGGCTTAGCTGGCAAAGCTACCAGAGTGTCACAAAGATCCCAGTTAGAATTAATACCGTGAGAAGTGGGAGGGCATTCAATGGCAGGCTGGAAAATCCGGTAACCGGGTAAGTGATAGTGTCTGAGCAGAGCCTGGCAGACAAAACAGGTGTCAGAGCAAGAAAGCACAGCAAAGTGTCCTAATGGAGCTCTTTCTGCCAGTTCTTAAGGCCTGGAATGGAAGTTCTGCTCAGTAAGTAGGAAAAATACTGAAATCACAAGAGGAGGAGAAAAAAGCGTATTTTCCCAAGGGTAAATCAAACTGAACTACGACATGTAGAAATGAAGAATTTGGTCATACTCATGGTTAAATCAATGGGAGTTATACCAGTGAGTTAGGAGGGAAGATGGTTGAGCTGTTCATCCACCTCTAGCACCAATGGAGAGTGGTCAGAGAATCACTAAGGTTGGAAAGGACCTT
>NW_010554080.1:0-29482 GCF_000687285.1 Phaethon lepturus | reverse complement strand
TTTAGGGGGCTTGGTGGTGTTGGGTTGATGGCTGTATTTGATGATCTTAAAGGTGTTTTCCAACCTTAATGATTCGGTGAGGTGCAGGCGGAGACCTTCTTCGCACACAGGCAGCTCCGTCTGGCAAAGTCCTTGTGTCTGCTACCAGTCTCCGATCCACTCCAGATGCGCAGGATGGGAACTCATACTTACGGTCTCTCTCCTTAGGTTCAAACTAATAACCTACAAGCAAAACATTTTACATCCTAGCAGCCACTCCCTCAGCTTTCACTGATGCTAAACACAAAAGGCTTCATAAACAAAGGAAGAGTGAGAAGAAAGTCACTTGGCAGACACCTTTGAAGCAGAAAACTGGTTTTCCTGAGCAGGTTTTGTTTTGTCATAACAGACTCTGCACATCTGTAATCCTCTGCTCTCTTCTACTTGTACATGGTGCCTACCCAGAGGAGATGCTGAACTTGGTGGGCCTTCGTAAAAAAGCTGCAGCAAGAGGTCCTGGCAGAGTGCAAGAGGGATCCCACACACATTCCACCCATCAGCCAGATGAAAACAAAGTGTTATTTTTCAGATCCCAAGGTAGCAGGGTGATGGAAACCAGTGACTAAAAAGCATCTTTGGGACAGGCCATGATCTTTGCACTTTACCATTGCGTTCATCTCCCTTCTGAGCATTGGTCTTTTTAAAAGACAGCAATGCCAGAACCTGCTCAGACAGTCTAGTGCTGGAACAGCTTGATATGTCTTTTGATCTCAAACTTTCTTTCAGACAGCAGGGCTGCTAGAAAGTTGGCACCAATGGATCTATACTAAACCACATTGCTTCAACAGAGATGCTTTGAACCAGAATTGATCTAAAAATCCTTCTACCAATGCACATGCGATGATCACGCACTCATTTCCATAATGGTTTTGAACCTCTGAGCATCTGCTCCCATTTTTAGGGATAAAAATGGGAATCGGGTAGTCAGCCATGCATCCTGCAAGGAACAAGTAGCAGAGCTGGTGGTATAAGCAGCAAGTACTCACATTTCTAGCTGTTTCCTTTACTCAGACTATATTTGGAGTCTAAGTCTCCAAAAGCAGCAGAATCATATCACATTGGTTTTCTTATGAGGCATGTAGCCCAGAAGTCAGCACAGATGCTAAAACAAATTACTTCTTTGTTTGCACAAAGGTTAAGGACTCAAAGAGTATTTCCTATTTTTAGTAGGGCAAAGAATTGGAAAAAAGTAGCACAGCAGGAGATAAAGGGGATGAAAGTCAAAGGGGATGAAAGTCAGCCTTGAATAAAGAAATAACTGCAGAAGGTTCTTAAAGCATCCATAAACTTAGTATTTCAAACACTATTTTAAAAAAGCAGCTTTGGGCAAGAGCTTGTGTGTGCAAGGGCTATTTCACTAATTTCCCAAAGTGCTTCACAGTTGTCCCACAGAGACTTAGACCTTTTAGTAGGGAAGCTACTAAAAGGTTCATATCCCAATACCTGCAGAGGAAGCATGTAGCCACCAGCAGAAACTGTAAACAGAGCACTGAAGTACAAGAGGTCAAAGGACCAAAGAGCAAACACTTCCCATGAAGAAAGGCATTGCCATGCTCCCTCCACAGCTATTCATGAATGATTAGCTCAAACATTGCTGGGCAAGTGAACTGCAGGCCTGCTTCCATGTTGGGTCAACCCAGCACCACAGCAGAGCTTTCAAGGAACCACAGGCACAAGGTGAGGCTTGCCTTGCCAAGCACAAAGCTCCAACTTCTTCAGTATTTTGCTTTTTAAGATCTTATAGACATATAGACAGAAGAAACGCTAGATAAGATGACAATCCCTTGACTAAGAAAAAGGTCCAAACCTAGCTCGTAACATGATAAGATAAGTGAGTGGTCTTTGGAGGGGGTCTGGGCAGCGACAGTGTGGGCAGTAGATGGACCAGCGGAAATAGGCTCCGAAAATAGAGTGTGATCCTTCACCCTCACCACAGGAAGGATCTGAAGAGGGGAAAGGTATTCCAGTGCCATTTCCCTTCAACAGATCACTTGTGTAGGTGGGGGACCTTGGAACACGGGGAAACTCATCTCAGCAATGTGTGTATATTTAGATTTCACTTACTCCTCTCCCTAACCTCCGTCCTCCCACCTGCCTCCCAGCTCCGCTGACGACTCGGGGCAGCACTCTCCCTCCAGCACAGACCATGCGGGGCTGTGCCCCAGCCTCACACTGAAACACAATCCGTCACCACCACCTCTCAGCTCCTATGCAGAACCTTGCAGGTGCCCACCTCAAAACTTCTTCCATCTCCAGTAGGTTTCACAGCATGAGTTGGCAGCTGAGGGCTCACGCTGACAACTTGAGCACTTTATGCATTCACTAAGCCAATGCCAATCACACAGGCACAGCCTACAGCAAAGTAATGCAGTTTTGCTTAAGACCAGCATCACAGTGAAAAACTAAGCCACCTGATGCTGCCCTACCTACCACACATGCACATCCAAATTACTGCAGATAGCTGACATGTGGCAACTTAAACTACAGTCACTTGCTCAGGGCCACATCCCAAGGCTTGCAAGAAGTTTCTGTATATTCTTCTCTAGACTTGAAAAACAACCCAGGGTAGGGTTGAGAGCAAATTTTAAGTAGCCTACCTGTTCTAAAATAACCATGTATAGACAAGCTCTGAAACTTCACTGCAGCTGCCTGGAGACCACGCTTCCACTAGTCTTCAGGGATGAGCATGAATTAAAATCTGAAGACAACAGCAAATTTAATTTTTAATTAGCCAGGGCAGCCAGCCAAGGAGGGCTCCCCCACCCACCCATGGCTAGTGAAGCCTGACAGCTAAAAAGGATTTATGCTTCACTGTGCAGTCCCAGTGGCCATTCGAAGCACACCAACTCTGAACACGTGCCAATGCAGTTAAAACAAAAGCCAGCCATGCAGCATTGTGAATGCAGTTAATATACAACCAGTTAAGGACAGCAATAGATCAAAAAGCACCAGGCTCTGAGGGAACAAAGGGCATCGACTTCAGCTCAGCTCCTACACGCAGCTCCGCCTTACCTCATCTCCAGTCTCAGTGCCAGGAACAACCCAGGAGTCCTGAGCTTAGCAGCACTTGGAGAATAAGCGTCCTTAAAAGCAAAGTAATTTTAAGGAAATTATAATAAAAGACCCATCTGCTTATTCTGCCTTTAATATGGGGCTATTAGCTCCCAGCACTAAGAAGGCAACATGTAAAGCTTCACAACCAGCTGTGTGGGGTGTCCGTGCATGCAAAGATCAAGTACAGATACTCCATCCTAAACTGGCACAGCTGAATTTGTTCAGAGCGAAAGGGGAAGTCATGTTACTTAAGTTGGCAAAACACAAACAGAACATAAGGCCTGTCACATCCCAGGCCACCAGCACTGCTCAAATTAGGAGTCAAAGCTCCCAGTATCCTCAACAGGCTCCAAGTCCATGGCTCACTGGCCTACCAAAAAATGGGAGTTCAACTGCATGTAAAAAAGGGAGAAAAAGCTTTGTGATAGGAACACAGCTGGCTGCTGGCAGTCCCAGCAGAGGCCGAGTCCCGGTGAATAAGTAGAGCTCACAGTGTTGCTCAAAGCCATCCCATAAATGCAGGCTGGAGAGATGGAAAAACTCGCCCTGCTGCTGTCTGTGCTTCGTCCTGGGGTTGAGCAGGGAGCTGTCAGCTCTACAGCCATTGCCTCAGCATCAGCTGCCAGCACCACACTCACTTTACCCATCCTCCCCCTTCGAAAGTCATCATTTGGGATTAGTTTGCCACAAGCAAATCATAAGGGAAAGCAATCACCACAAATTAAATGTGCACCTTACAGGCTAACAATTAGAGGGCACAGCAGCAATTCTTGCCACCAGGATTATAAGCATGACATGTTTTTATGCATGTACACTTGGCTCGTAGCTGTTCCAGCTGGGCCACTGGGTTCCAACAGATCAGCTTTGCATGAAGTCAAAAACTGGCCTTCAGCAGACAGGCCCAGTACATCCGCCATGCCAAGCACACCACACCACTGACACGTACATCGATCCTCAAGTTTTAAGGATGGCATCACCTCACTGCACAGGAATAATCTAGAAATAATATTTATGGTCACAGAGTTGCGTTTCACTATGAGTGAGAAGTCACCAACTGCAACACCATGGTCCACAAGATGTGAGGTCAATATGCTTCGTGGAGACTGGTTTCCCAGTCTTTTGCTTTCATGCAAATCTCATTTCAATGGAAGGGGGAAAAAATGGCCATTTAGCTCGTGTCTTCCATAGACATTTTAGGCAAACAGATAGAAAAAAAACCTTGAAGGCAATCTCCAAGTCAAAAATCTACCATTTCTAGTTGCAACCATATCCTTGCATCAGTTAAGCCTAACAGCAATGACTTCGATTGCCTCAGGGCAAGCAGTACACAGTGCCTAAAGCAAGAGCTTTAAAGCCAAGTTTTGTTTATTACAAAAATTCTACATCTTCCGCAAGATGGAAGACGCCTAGAGAAATAAATACAGAAAGAGAAGCCAGGAGCTACCATGAGCTGATCTTTCCTTACGGCTCGCCATGTGCTCTGTTCAAATCGCATACCAGGTCAATGCTTCTAGCCTCCTATCTATTAAGGGAGGGGATGTTACTTGTTTTTAAGAGCTTGGGATATCCAACAGACTTGTATTCCAGGTTGCACAGATGGGAGATTTCAAAAAAGATCTTCCAGACGTACAACACAGCTTTAATCAGATCTGGTCCACACCATAATGGAGTCCAGTTGCAACTGATGCACCTACCAAACTAGGTTATTTTCTAATCACCTTCTACATTTGAATCAAAGACACAAAGTTTAAAGTAATAAGGATCTTTATGATGCTTAATCAAAGAGGAAAGAACAGGTCCACAACCCATGGTAAGATATCTAAGGGTGTACTCACCAGTGTTCTCTTCCATTGCTCTTGCACACTAGCTTTCTGAGCAATTCCTACAAAAACAGGAAACAAAATTGACACACAAATTACAATTCCAAGTGTGACCAAAACCCAGGTTTTGTTTCACTTCTTTATCATCTCTGCCCACTCTACACATAACCAGCATGGAGGGAACCTACAGCAGAAATCCTGCCCCAGCAAACTAGGAACGAGAATGTGTGGCTTCTTCACCCCACCTTGAAGGTACACTAGCCTCTAATCACACACATGCTGTGTTGGAAAGAAAAGGGAAACAAAATTAAGGTTAATAATTACAAAGCATCAAATGTTTGTTCCCAGGGAAAACATCCCACATCTGTCTCTTCAAGAAGGCATGTGTCTGGCGAAGGGAACAGCTAGTGCTTATCTAGCAGAGTAGCACATGCACAGGAAGTACTTTAGATGTCACACAACATCAGGACAGTTCTGAACGTACTGGGGAAAAAAGACAAAAAGGAGGAACGAGGATTTTAGTAGCAAACCCAGCTTTTCTCTGGAGAAAGTTCTGAAATGAGGCGCAAGAGGAACTAAGTTTGGGGAAATGGGGAGACATCTGGATTCTGATATATTACGTAGCATGGTAAAAACATGCTCAGCATTTTAGAAAAAGAGAGCTTCTGTCCTAAAGAGCTTGCAGTTCAACCTGAGACAACCACAATAGGAAATGTCAACAGGCACAGCATGGCATGATCAGGAGAGAGCTACAAAATAAGCTTGCTTCCAGTACTCAGAAGTCAAAGCTCGCTTTTATGCGTAGGCCATTTCAACCTAACCCTTCACCGCTAAGTCTAGGACAGCTCATCACCTTACCTCCCAGCAGCAAAGTGCAGTTTGTCGGCGGTAATGCAACATCAGATCAGATGGATCATCTCCATCTGATAATTTGCTGACTCTACAGCACGTGCTCAGCTCGCACGACAGCATCGGAGCATCACAAGACTGCGGTGTCAGGAGATAACCCCACCACACCATCGCTGGAAGTGCGCCTGAACAAGCTATTGCCAGCAGGGCTTTTAAGCTTTGCTTTGCTGAACTGTGTGGGCGAACACTTCTTTTGATCAGACAACCATGCTCCAGGCTACTTCTCTCTGTTGCAGCTAGAATACCATTGCAGCGATATTCTTAGATGGGGAGAACACCTGACAAAGCCCTTAAACTCTCAAAACATCGTTAGCATTTAAACAGCTTAGCAAAAAGAAGCCCTACCTGTACAGACTTCTGGGCAGCAAGTCGGCTGCCCAGGAGCATCAGATGGTCTTCATTTCGGAGGCACATTACCACCAGGTTACTTGGGAAACACCCTCAGAATCCCTCCAGCTTAATCCATTAACACTGTTAAAATACAGCTAAATTTCCACGTGCATTTTGGATGCACGATTGGGTACATCCAAGTGATATGCCTAACAGGCTGCATCAAGGACACCATTTGCAAAAACTAGAACGAATGCTCCCCACTGAAGGCAGAAGAGCCATAATGATTTTTACAAGTATCATTATCAAGTCAGCATCTTCACAGAAACCCAAACCCTCAGCCAGCAGCAACTCTACTGTACAGGGTGTTTGCAGGTGAGCTCTCCCTGCCTGGCCTTTCAGTAAGCCTTTCTGGGAAGGGAAAGCAGAAGAGAAACAAAAGCAGACACCTCAAAACCTACTTGAACCTCAGCATAGATGACAGCAACCCTCCTACTCCCCCAAAGCCAGGGAGTAAGTTTAATTTGCCTTTCAAGGGCATTCCTGCACAGGCTGCGCTGAGCTTTGCATATTACAAGGGGCACATTTGTGCCTGGAATATTAATCCTGGCAGCCCGTCGCCGCTGGACACTCACTGTGTGCACCAAGGACATCTGTCATCGCCTGACAGCGTGGCTGGAAGCACCTCAGCCTGTATGGGGAGGGATCCTTCTGAGCAAAACCCTAAAACCACAATCATCTGATTATTAATAGAACAAGCATAAAAGACACATCAGAGCGGGGACGGGGGGGAAGTGATGCTGGGTTAGAGCAAGAGGGAGCAAAGTGAGGGCTCCCAGCGTCGCTACGAGGCTGCCAAAGCAGGAGCGCACGTCTCTGCCTGCGCTAACAGGCACTTTCTCGCTGAAGCAATGGATTAAGTAGTGCAGATCCTGCTGCCAGCGCTAACTAGGACTGGCTAATTGGGAAGCTGTATCCTGCAACGGACAGTTTGAGATAACCTGCCCCACAGAACAGAAAATTACTTTTATCCTCTACTGTCAGACGTTTCCCAGGTACATAAGCCCGAGAAAGCTTGGATTTTATATTTCCTTTAGCATGACACATGCTACAGCTCTTCTGAATATTCATGTCCTCAAAGCGTTCAGACATTCCCTGGGCTTGACAGCTGGGTGAAATTCCTCTGCTACAGGAGAGCCGACTGTTACCGGCACAGCGCGATCCTTTCACCGCCCCGGGATACACCGCTTTGCAGCCCTGCTGCGTGCCCCTTGCTGCTCCTCAGCATCGCAGCGAGCAGAAGCACAGCCTTTGTCTGGCTTATTAGTTCAAGCACTTCACTTTTTTTTTTCCTCCCCTCAGCTCTTCGTACTAATCTAAGAATATATTCTTGTTCCATTGACCCGTCTCTGAACTCCCAGGCAGCAAGGTGATGGCTTTTTTCCAGCTAGGCAGCTAATCCACACACAATAGAAAATGACTGCTTGCTGTAGTATTTTCTACACTGTTTTCTACCCTGTTTCTTCAGTCTTACCACGCTCTCTGCTGAAGCGGGGGATTTCATCTGTCCCAGCTCTGCGCACGTGCTCGGCTCCGTTGCATCCTCCCGAGGGTGCGGTCCCACAACAACACAAACGGACCCAAATCCAGACTCTGGACCTCCTCTCACCTCTTCCTTGTGCCAACACTGATGCAGCTGCCCAGGGAGCAGTCAAAGCTGACCCAAACTAAGCACTTTCAGAGGAGCACATGGTGGGCTGGGAAGGACAGGACCTCGACAGCCCCAGCACCAAACACTAAGTCACCACAAAGCTGCACGCTAAGGTGCCACTGTTTTTTCCAGCCTCAGGCAATCCACATAGTTCAGCTACGAGCTTTACAGATTACCAGCTCACCCACTTGCTCATGGTCTCATTTTCAGCAACCCTTGCCCAGACCATTATTCTTTCACCTTCCTCCAGGAGCGAAGCCCATTAGCTGTACCACTCTGTCCTCGCAGAGGACTGCTCATCTCCTCCCGTAACACTGGGCAGCTTCCTTCAGAAGACTAAGGGATGTTTCCAAAAGTCCAACTGAAAACCAAGCCAATGTAGGTTGTTTTTCCCAACTAAACTAGAAAACTGACAACTCTTCCAAACAGAAGTGGCACATTACTTCTCCGCTGCGCCTGCTAACAGGCTTGCCTTAGGCGTGGAAAGCCGCTTTCCATGCTGGCTCAGCTCTAAATCACCATTCCAGAGAGGGACACGACAGCAGCTGGGCAGCTACTACAGGGCTCTTACTGTAATGAGAGACAAAACCGGAGGCTGTCTTGGAAAAAAAGCATGTGGGGGAGAGAAAGGATGTTCTTACAACAGTCTGGAACTATACCCAGCAGTTGGAGGGAGAGGGAAAAGAAGTGTTAACACCCAGCAGCCTGAGGAACAAGGTCCTGCATTAATACAGACCATTACCGAGCGTTCAAGTGACATACCCATGAAATGAAACTAAATTCACTTGACAACCTCCTAGAAGATATTTCATTTTGACCTAACAGGGTGCTAGTAACAGTCCATAAACAAATATTATAATTCATTAAGTTAGTTCATTCCTTTGCTTTACGCCATTTTCAAAATGATTATCACTACAGCAGCACCCAGAAGGCCAAATCCTGAGCAGCTGCCAGTTGGACCAGATGACAGATGAGCCTAGAGAGAGACTAATTCTGCTCGCAAGAGCTCACAATTATAACAAGAAAAAGTGGACAAGAATAAGGCTAACCGTGAGACGGAGGCCAGGCATCGAACAGCAGGCTCTTCATCACACAGCTTATCTGGGAAGGTTCCGAGTCTTCCCCTCTGGCTTGCCAAACTTTACTCAAGTGGGTGAGCCACACCATCAGAAGGACACTTCTCAGTGCATCAAATCCAGATGCAGATGTTTCAGAAAGGCTAGACTCACAGCAAAAACTTCCCAATTGCCCCATCAGATCTGGCTGTCCATCCCTTTTTATAAACGCGATAAAAAAAATTCAACATTTTATTCTCTCACCAATCAATTACTCATTCCGGGAAGACAGATGAGCGGATTTTTGCAAAGCTGAGATAACTCCACCTAATGCTATGGGTATGCTGTCCATGAAGCCCCATGAAGTCCCCAGGGGAAGGACTGAAGTAACTCAATTTATCTGCCAGCCATAAAATTAAGAGCATGGTAAACAATATGAAAATTCTGTTCTACAAAGCAGAATAACTCAACAGCACAGTTCTCCCAAGGGGCAGCTTATAGCACGGGTGCACAGACAAGAGTATAAATATCACAAGGGAAATTCTTGAAAAACCTAAACAGATCAACCATGCCAAATGCACTACTATATATTACAAGACAAGGAGTGAAGGTAAAGTTAACCTCTCGTTGGACCGAGCAGTACAAAGGGGAAGAGAGATGCACAAGCCCTTCTTCAGGTCTGCGGAAGCCAAAACGCTTGTCTGTTTTTCTGACTTCATCTAATAACAAATCAACTCCACCTAAAAACCTTGGTTTGCTCACATCCTTCAGTTACATGGTTTGGACACCATTTGCTACAAATGGGTATGCCGGTTTCAAAATCCTCCAAGCAGCCGCTGCTGACCTAGTTTATTCTGTGCTAATCAGGCAGAATATTCCCCCTCAATAAAATGACACAGATTAAACCAAGTTGTTCTCACAGCCTCATCGGGCAACACGTCGATGAATGGGGTGCACCAATAATTAACAGCTCTGCAGTTTCTCTCTCTTCGCAAGGATCCCAACACTTCAGACTGGAACACGGTTTGCATTTCTTCACTTGTTGAAAGCAATTGCTCCGAGCAGGAACACAGCAGCTCTTTAGCACAAGAAAGGGTTTTGTAGAAGTGGGAAACAGTGGAAAAAAATCAGAAAATACTATAACAGCTATAAATTCAAGTAGAATACTAGAATAACAAGGTTGAGAAATCTAAATTCAGTAGATATTACAGCAAATGAAACAAGAGGATTTTCGTCACGGATTTAACATTTTATAACTGGCTCCCCATGCAAACAGCAAATATTTTTCAGCAGCGTGGTAGCTGCCTGTGGGTGGCACAGTAATATAACATTACCAGAGAGGAACTGGAAAGGGAAGGGAGCTGCATCCTCTGTGGCTGCAAGATCCAGTAGACGAGCGGGTTTTTTCATCACTTGTGCAAAGTAAACCTTAAAAATACTTATCAACACGCTGTGCAGAACATTGAAATGGGACTCCAGACCCACCTTCACTCACAGCTCTGCTACCGACCAGCGCATTGGACCCTGGACATCCATGCCTCAGTTTCCCCCTCTTCAAGAGGGGATTAACTTCTTTTGTAAAGCAATTAAAAACCAAATTAAAACTTGCAATACTCTGTTTCCTAGAAACTGCTACCTTGTATAGGACTCCCACAGTAGCACCTGGACACCTTACTCAGCTAATAAGCCAAACACAGCAAAATTTTTCATATTTCTACTTGGAACAGATCATACAAAGTCTCAGAAAGCCACTATAGCCTCTCCCAGGTGTTTCAGTTCACTGAATGAGCTGTATTTACCAAACCTTAAACAAAAAGCCAGCAGCCTATAGGGAAGCATGGCATGGAGATGAACATAGCATGACTTCTAAGCCAGCTCCCAGTGACAAATGCTATTTCTATTTGGCTCTCAGTACGGTAAACACTTACAATTCGCCTCCAGACCTTTTGGCAGCTGATGAACCACTCTGGAGGTGTGGACACACGCAGGGGGAAAAAACCTGCAGTATGAATTTAGCAAACCAGCTTCCCTACTCACTGTCCTTGAAGCTGCTGAAGGGCTTGCCTCTACCAAAATTATCTTCCTGATAAAAGCAGAGGGTAAAATTAAAGCAGAATGGCCGACTTATGCAGAGGACAGATGCTTTTGTTCTTATTACTGTGGAAGCTGACACAGGAGTAAGAGCAACCAAAGGGAGGTAGCAAGGCATGGCTATTCCTTGATCAACCTCCCAAAAGATGGAAGCCCGCAGGAGTAAGAGCAACCAAAGGGAGGTAGCAACCTCCCAAAAGATGGAAGCCCAAAGTCACCAAGAGCAGGAGACTGCTTACCCTCTGGATTCCTGACTGACAGCTAGACTGTAAAACTTCAGATTTACCTCTACTGTTGAGGAGATGTGGAAGTTTTTCCCTAGAAGGCTTGACAGATGCACTCATCACCTGCAGGTTACCACACGTCTGTGTGCAGCTGGTATTTAGTGTCCCATTCTCTGAAAACTCCATTTCATCAGCTGCCTGCCCAACATTTAGCAATGCAGGCTTCAGCTTGGAAAAGTTTCGTAAAAGACAAGATTTTTAGCTTGGCTCAGCAAGAAGGCTCAACACCTAACACTTGAACCACAACACTCAAAACTCCCCACCACCACAGCAGCAAAACAGTTCTACTGCAGAAATCTTTCCAGAGGAAGATGTACGTTTTATAAAACACCAAACAAACCAAACAGCCCATTTGCAGAGATCAGAGATGAGAATTAAAAGCATCGCAGGGCTGAAATTTTCAAAAAGCTAGAAGAACCAAGTTTGATACAGTTAAAACCAGGATAGTAAAGATGTTCTAGACATCCACAAGACCAAAACACACTACTTAATCTATCAACATATACGAACTCTCAAAATTCGAGTGTTAATACTTATTCTGAAGAATGCAAGTCTCACATTTGCTGAACCAGAAAAGTCTGGGCACACCAAAAGGACAGAAGGAAAAGAACTGAAGTATTTGTAGAGTAGTTTCCACGGGGGATCCCAGTTATCCAACTCATTTTTGCACAGTGGGACTTAAGAAAATCAACCAGCTCCACCAGCACCTGCTTCAACATACTGCAAGCAAAAAACAACAAATATTTGAAGCGCAGAGCTCACTTGCCCAAAATCTAAGCTGTACTTTATTTCTCCCTCTTTCCAAAAAGCACAAGATGACAAACTGAATAACATTATTGCTGTTAGAGCCACCATAGCACCACAGCATCCCTACCTAGCTACAAAAATACCAGCTGAGCCTCTGCAAACCTAGACCACAGCCCAATCTCTGCACCAGAGCAAGGTCTGTATAAATTAATTGGTGCAGTAGTAGGAATAGCAGGAAGCACACAGGAGATCAGGAAATGCCATCGGTCCAATACACTAGCATAACCCTCTCTGAAAGGTGAAAAGGGAAAGCGTTCAGGAGTGTGGTCCTGATTCCTCAGACCTGTGAATATTAAGAACAGAAAGTCTTGAGATGCCTTTTTTTTCCTAAAGGCTATAAAACAACACACGACATATTAAACATTGAACATCTCAGATTTAAGCCCAAAAGTCAGCCTGGCTGCCTTAAACCACCCTAAATGCAGGCCACCAATAAAAGGATTCATTTTCACCCAGTTCTTTTCCAGCTTGTTGCATTGCCACAAAAACACTAACCCCAGCTTTTTTTAAGGGAGAAAACACGGTAGGTATGGGGCTGCAGAAGGTCTCCCTTTCCAAAAGCAACTAAAGGTCAGCTTGCAGCTCCCGTGACATCCTAGCCCAAGCAGCACCACATTTGTTTCAACTCTGGAACTGGCACGTTTCCATCGTGTCTTTCTGCACAACTGATTTCAGTACAATAGGGCTTGTCAGAAATTAAAATTCCTTTGTGATCAGTACATACCTGCTCATACAACAGTTTGTTCTTGTACCATACCTCGCAGGGAATTTCATTTTACTCAAAAAACCTCTAACCAGCTCTATCCGTACAGAACCACGGACACAATTAGGAATGAGAGGATTACAGACTCCAGGGTGAAGAAACCGCAGCAGCCCGAAAGCATGGGACAGCTTGTCTGAAGCCGAGATCCAATATTGCAAAGCAAAGCAGCCTCATGATAGCAACTTCATGATAGAAATAAATGCACCTGCTGACTTGCGCTCGACTATACATATGAAGTTACGTTTTTTCCCCCCAATTTTAACAATTATTTTCCACTCTTTTTGAATTTGTACAGAGACCAATGAAGAATTTCACACCTCTGCCACAAAAGAGTGATCGGAGATAATCTTACAGCGCTGATTCAGTGAAAAGGCTTTACTGCTTCCGAGGAAGCCTACAAGCTTTTGAAGTAGCAAAAGCTGCTTTACAACCCAACAGGACCTCCCAAGAAAAACTGCATCTATTGAACAAAATCCATTTTAACCTGACAAATGCTACTGAAAACATGAACTCGGTCCTCTGCTTGTAGTTGCGTGCCATCAAGCGTAAGAGTGAGCTTGTTTGGATGTATCGGCAACAAAACTCCCCATCCTCGACCTACCGTTACGGCGCGCAGTTGAGAACTGTGGGTTGCACAGATCATCTGGAGTATGTATAATCGGTGCCTGCGTTGCACTGTAACACGCACCCAAAAGGCACATAATAATAGGGTTACTTACTTGCTTCTGGGGTAAAATACAAACCACTTTTGCCTCAGTTTTGTGGTTTCCACATTCATCAAACTTTCAATGAAAACAAAGTAGCCGAATACACATTGCAATGCCGTGGGAATGCCCCCGTAATTATGAGTCAATAGAATATTTCATTTGCAACCATCATTTCCTCACCCAAATGAGGCCACTCTTTGTCTCAGCCACTGCAAAGCCAGTTTGCAAAGTGTTTCTTTTTGCCTCTTTTTAAGAAGCGATAGGAATGACCTGAGCCATTATCAAAGCACTAAAAAGAATTTGTCAGAAAGCTCACCTGAACTCTGAAAACACCAGGAGCAGCTGAGGGAGTAGCTGGATTTGCAGTCCTGCCATATGGGTCATTCCCAAGGCACGTCGCACGTTCGTTCCTTGTTGTGTGCCCGACTGCTGCCTGGGATAAATGGACCGCAGGGTACGCACAATCTGATTAAACCCCACGCTTTCACCGGTGCGCGTTCGACCACAGGCAACAGGCACTTCTAATCAAATTCCATACCGAAAGGCAACACTATGTTCCCACTTGAAAAAATACGAGATAGAGGAAACATGCACTGTGTAGGTGTCTTCATCAACTTAAAGTATGGAGTCAACACTTGTTAACTGGACACAGCTCAGATACTTAAAATTAAATCTACTTCTGAATGGACACTCTGGACTCACGTCATTGCGTCTACAGGAACCTTACATTTCATCTTGTGATTCAGATTTTGGCAAACAGTAAGCAGTTCAGGTGGAGTTTGTAATTCAGTTGTAGCCTTATTTTTTTCCTTCACAGTCTCACTACAGTAATTTCTAATTACTTCTGATTAAGATATCGAATTTCCTTAAAGAAACCTTCCCCAGGCAATTTATTCTTGTGTTCCACATCTCCGGCTTTAATAAAAAGGTGTCCCAGTCACAACCAGGAAAACAGAGAAATTAATTCCCACTACTGATCCAGCAAACTCTTTATGAAGTACAGGCAGCGAGGCACCCCACCATGAAAACAAGCCCGTAAAGTTTCTGAAGAACATTTCCTTAAAAAAAAAATCATTCATAGTTCTCATTGCTGTGCACAAAGTTTATGAAGCAGCAACACTGTTTGCATGAGGATCATGCTTACTACAGCAGTCTGACCTAACATGCCCCAAGTTGATCCTAATCTCAGGGGAAAGTTGTTCCTTTCCTAAGTCTCTTCCAAGCACTTCCAGGCAGGGATGAATACCATTGCTAATTCACACATGGGCATTCATCTTTCAGACCTGTTGCAAGTTTTGCACCGATACATTCCCCCAAACCTCAGGGAGGACAATCTTAGAAAAGGCAGTGGTGATCTCCTGAAACTCCACCATGAACGGGAACGTTTCATTCTCTCATTGCCACTCTACTAACTCTCAATTTAGAGATGCCAATTTCCAGCCGACACACTTAGCTGCATTAAGAGCTCAACAAACTATCACCACTTCTTTTCAGCCACAAAAGGACCATCCACCATAACAATGGTTAGAAAAACACCCAATTGAACAAGCAAATCTCACATCACGCCCTGCAGGCAGGCAAGTTATCTGGTCCAAGAAAGACAACGCAATGAAAACTGTGCGAAATTAAACAAGAGTAATCAAATTCAACAGCAATGAGGAGATCAGTGGACAGACAGGACATGGAAGGAGAAAGCATCGAGTATCTCAAACACATTTCCAAGGCACAGAAGCTGCTAGCTGAGGAAATGCCTTCAGATATACCTGTAAGCTCACTTGGAGCTGGTTCTGTGGTCTGCATACCTGGCACGGTGAGCTCCTGGTCACAAGCGGAGGGTCCCACACATGAGACGTGCCTCGGACAGGAGCGCTTGGCGTAGGTCCAGCAGCTCACAGCCCTGCCCCAGGAACCAGCACACCTGGGTGGCTTGTCAGATCACTTGACTCTGGATCACCTTGAATAAATCCATCTAAGAGCTAAGCAAGAATTGTATCTACTTCACCAGGTGACTTAGAAGCTACATATCAGAAAGAGCCTGTTAGGCGCTTCAGGAGAGAATTAAAATCCAATAAGGAAAAAACCCTTTTAAAATGAGCAGCTTGAACTGTAAGCTATGATTTTCTGGTGGCCTCTCTCGTACGCCAGATTCAGCCTTTCTGTTCTGTTCAACTGCTGTGTCCTTGGACATCAGAGCAGGTTCGTTAACGCACCCCGTGACCCCCCACACTCCCAAGCACAGCTATCAACAAGCCAGAAACTGCTGGTTTGCTCAGCAAACAAGACCTTTTGATAGGTGCCACCATGAGGAGTGGTTACAAAAGTACCCCCCATGCCCTCCACCTACACTAGTACTCCCAGCAAATTCTAAACAAGAAGGTTTCTGGGAATGGACTTAACTCTATCACAGCAACAAAATGAACGTGATCGTTTAAAAAATGTAATATGGAAAAGGTATATGATGAAAAAATGTTAGCGCTAGTAGAACCATACTGAGCCATATGAACTAGAAATGCACAAAAAACACTTTGCTACACTTTTAAGACTTCAAAGGTAGCTCTGAGTAAGGCCCAGGAGTTAGAAGTATCAGGCAGCCATGAGCATAAGCTGGCAGCATTTCTGGAAATGTAAAAATATCCTGAAATTGTGTTAGGATTCTATCCTTACCTACAGCTGGAAAACTTACTCACTTTAAATGAAAGCCAACATCAGTCGTGCGAAACACACCGTGGTTCAGTTCTTTTAGAACGTAGCAGGTGGTGAAATATTCCATTCTAAGGACACAAAAGATTTTTCAGCATGGCCCATGCTTCCAAGGAGATGTCGTTAGCCACAGAGAGACTGAACAACACATATCCACTCACGGTCAACGCTTCACCCTGCTAGGTGTGTCCACAGAAAGCCACACAGCTGAACGCCCTCTCCATCCCTTCCCCAGCACAACAAGCCCTTCTAAGGAACCAAACCCACCGCTTTGCCACTGCTGACAGTCATCTCCAGCACGTACGCTGCGACGCGGCACACACGCAAGGGCACGCATTCAACAGACTTGCCTTGCTGCATACCTCTGCCACGCGAGATAAGGAGCTGGGTCCCTGCGTGCAGAGATTGCATGGTTGCCCGTAAACGCCCCGCACACCGTCGCTTCTCACTTCCAAACGTCAAGCCAAGCTGTTCTAAAAAGGACACCTCGTAGTAAGACGGCCAAAGGAGGAGTTTGTGCAGATTACACTGACCTACAGTGACAGGTTTATTAAAGGGAAACTCAGTTCTGCAATAAAAAGGGTATGAGGAATGGCTATTTTGTTGTAAAAAGGAATCGAAGCTTGATCCAATCTGACCCACCTTCACTCTGTAAATTAATGATGCTTATAGCAGTCTTCAGAATTGGTAAGTATCCTTTCCCCCCTGACATAAGTCAGAGCTGGACAGATGATGTAATTAATTTGAAGGCCACAGAGGGTATTTGTCAGCCAGCTTTGGGGTTTGCCTATAAATGGAGATTTCCTAAATGACTTCAACTGAGGAACACTTCAGTTCACAGAGAGGTGTCCACAAAAAACAGCGTTTAACACAAAACAGCTGCATAACAGCAATAAACAGCTATCCCAGAATACAGTGAGCTGTAGAACACCCAAACACAAAACCTACAGCAGCTTTCACTGGGACTTAAGCTAACAGTTTTGCACTCTCACATCCCAACAGCAAGCAATGCGCAGGCAGAAAGCCGCAGGAGCTCTGCCAGCTATCAGTCATTTGCTTCGTTGTACATTTATTCGCTGGAACCTGTAACCGCACCTTCTCTGCAGCCTCTCCTGTCCCTCCAGATGGGCCAGGGAGCTCCAGGGAAAGGCAGCCCACAGACCGAGCTGTAACTGCTCTGCAGTGGGGACTAGCTCAGACCACTCAACTGTTAACGCTTTCCTAGCTCCATCCCGCTTTCTGCAACCAAAGGGAAGGTATTGACCGATTTCTTCGACTGCCTCCCATCACTAAGACTTCCTTTCAGTCTTGAGTTAGGTCTGGGATACTCAGCAGTATCTTGCTGCAGAGTCAAGCTTTGAGTAGCTTTTACCATAGCACAAACTAATGAGGTCTTTATGTCACATGCCTGTATTTGCAGCAAAGAGAGCACACCACAAAAGGAACCAAAGCACCCCGATTTCCTTGATGTCTTGCAAAAACACAACATAGCAGTGAATCTGGGATAAAAGCTTTTTGTCAGGAGAAAGCACTCATCTGTGTGAGCCCAAAGAACGAACAGGCTTCCCACAAAAATTAACAGGCCTAAGTAAAAGCCCCCCAGTAAAAAACCATCCTAACCTTGTAGAGCCCGGTGTAGCTCCTCTATGCCTGCAGGGTCACAGCTCTTTCGGGTTAGTTTGAACTGAAAACAAAACTGGAGAAACGAACTAAACCTGAAAGCTTCCTCAAATGACCGATTCAGTGGCAGCACCAGGTGAGGGCATGCAGACACAACCGCCAAACACAGACCAGAGCAACTGCACTTGAACCCCAAAATACCTCTGCGCAGAAGGCAACGAAAGCCGTAGTTTCGCAGGCTCTTGGCAGCGCGCAGAGCAGCTCTGCCTGTGGCATCAGGAATCTCATCAAGCAGCTGACCCCAGTCAAAACCAGCCTGGTGCTGAAACAGCTGGTTTTAATCCAATTCAGTTCCTCAGCTTGTTTGTCACATGGCTCACAAACAGTTGTTTGAGTATAAGGGAAGGGAGTGACTACATAGGACCTCTTCTTCAGCAGCTATAGCAGTTTTAGGTGTTTACACAGCTGCAACCCAGAACAGGGGTCTCGCACCGCTTCCGCAGAGAAAGGGCTAAGACTGGGTCACGAAGGCATCAAGTCAGGCTTCCCAGCACCACAAATGGGCTTGAAAGATCTGACATGAATCATCAGATCCTGTCCACATTCCTTTTTCCATAGCAAACCCCAAAGGTGCCATCCTTACCTTTCCATGCTGTTTGAGCCATTTAGATCACCAAGCCACGAGTATCTATGCTAGATGCTCTCAGAGTATCTGATACTATGATGAAACAGGACTTGTTTACTCACATTTATAAATTATTTGAGATCTCCGCTACAAAACTCTTATTAAACTGCTCTGATACACTTAAGAGCAGAAGCGTGAAATGCCAACAGATCCCAAGGTACGAGGATTTGCCAGCCCCAGGTTTTGAAATGAGCAGGACCTTGCTGTTCATAACCCAAGGCCAGGCACGACCCAGGAATTCCAGTTCAACCAGTTCCACCCTTTCTGCCCCTCATTCCTCCCGTTTTCTTTGAACAACAGTCAGCAACAAAACCCTACTCCAACCTACACCAGAATAAACAATTCCTTGTAAACGCATGCAATGGAAAGCCACCTGCTTCCCCACACAATTAAAAGGCATTTCCAAATTCCAGCTCTCCCTCAGCCAGCGCAGCCAGATGGACACAACAGGCAGGCACAGCACAGAAAGCCTGTTCCACTCCCAGCAAAGCCTTTGTACTGCAGTGGCCAGAGACACAAAGCCTAATGGCAGAGTCTGCCTCCACAAGAACTGTTTTGTTAAGGGATCACAACATAAATCAGCAATCCTCCAGCCACAAAAACAGCTCAAACTCACATGTAGGCCAATTAAACTTGCAATCCGCTAAAACACACATGCACTCTCTCTCACTGACTTCTGGGCAGATGAAGTCCTGCATTCTAGCTGAGGTATTTACCTGCCCCATATGTCCCCAGACAGCAACAGTAAATGTGACTAAATTTTAAACGCAATAGCTCAGTCATCACCACAGACAACTACAGATTTTTCACTTTCTTGCACACCCTCCTCCCATTCAATACCATGTTACAGGAAGGAAATAGCCCCTTTGCAAAGGAAGCGATAGCCCTGAGAGCAGACAATAAAATGCTGAAATGGGAGCCCATCTGCCTTGCTCACTCCTGCAGGACCTGCCCCAAACATCATAATCCCTCAAGTCTGCAGGCATTTAGGCTAGACCTGGATTCTCAGCAGGAACAGGGCAAATGGAGCACCTGGCCACCAGAGACTGCAGATTATTCAAACAGATACTTGCTCCTGCCTTTGCCAAGACACAAAATCGGCACAAGAGGCTGTTCCTGTAGTGCTTTGCAATGCCCACCAAATACAGCGAGCATGGGAGACCAAAATCTTCCTCCCTTCTCCTCCTGCTTGTGGTCCCCACATGCTGTTTAGCAAATCTGGCAATCTGCAGTACAATTCCATTTGAAACACTGGCACACCGGCTATTGACAGGACTGGATTCCCGGTGTGGTTTACCAATACGCCATAGCTCCCAGGCCCCTGGAGAAGCTGGGGCCAGCACAGCAGCAGCCCGCATCCAGGCAGAGCCCTCCTTCACCCTCGCAGCCGTGCCCTCGGTGCCACTCTCCCTCTCCACACCCTGAGCACAAGGGGAAGAATTTGTGAGCGTGGTGCTGCGTGGATCACGTTGCCTAAGCACCAATTCTTCCAGTCCCCTCAAGCATACTGGGAGCTCTATCCACAAGACCCATCCTATCAGCACCGCTCAGGAACTCTTTCTGTTAACTTTTGGCTTTCAACTCAGATTTCTCTGAAGACAAATGCTAATATCCTTAAAAAAAAAAAACGTTCACCAATCCAGAACCAAAGACTCATCACTCTCATGAATCACACAACATTATTATTTCTCCTGCCCGTCAAAACAGAAATGTCTCACCAAGCAAAACAATAGCTGTGGTTGCCCAGGCTCACAAAAATCTATCCCATCTGTTAAAAAGCCAAGTGCACTGAATGAAACTATTTGATAAGCACTCCACTAAAAGATAGCAAACATTTCACCCCACAATGGCTACTTCAAACAGTCACACAGCAACAGGGCTGAGCTGCCTTGCAATTGCTATTAGCCATCAGAAAAACAGCTTTTCTAGCAAGTCATTTTTTTTGAAGACAGAGCCTGTGGGGACACTGAATTTAAGACTCAGGCCTGCAACTGCAAGAAAGCTCCCCAAATATAGGTTTACAAGAGCTCATGCCCCAACTACTACACTCAGAAAGCAAGGAGCAAACTTGGTTTTGCCTCCAACACTGTAACAGAAGACGCAAATAAACCAGGGCTTCAATCTTTACCTGCAAAGCCTCTGCATAACTGGCAAAGCTTCTCTGACCTCCAACTGCAAGGAACGGGCGTGGAAGGGACACCTACAATAATACACCAGGGAGGGCGAGACACTAACATCACTGATGGAGCAGAGCCGCATGCTGACATGTGCCACCCCAGCTCCTCGTGCATCACATTCCCAGTGGCTCTACTGGCCGTTTTTGAACAGTAGTTTAACCCCAAACATGATTCATCTTGGGGACATGGGCAAAAGTCAGTCTGGTGCTGGTGAACCCCGCACACAATGAGTTACGTGCAATGGTTTTTAACCAGAATCTCCCTGACAGACTGTTGGCAATGGACACATTCTCCTCCTGTTTAATGCAGATACAAATCCACTCCCAACAGAGCCCTATTTCAACCACCCTCATTGTCACAAGCGACTCACATGCCATATCAGAACCAGAATTATGGATGAGAAAGCTTTATTTTTAAAGCGTTCATGCTCAAAAGGGGTACAAGGATGAACAGAGTGGACAATTGATGCAGGCAAACAACAGCATGAGCTGTCACACTTTCCCAAGAGCAACCACTAACACCAACTTCAGACAGGGCTTTGTTGAAGTCCAACTCATTAGCAGTATGGTCAGCCATCCCATAAGTGCTGCCCACCAAGGACACGTTCAGCTAATGCACTTCTCCAGGTTCAATGTTGTGCTCTAAGTTCAAGAATGCACCATGTTTTTCTAGGACACAAGAGCAAGACGACATGGCTTTAAATACACAAAGCAACACTATCCACCACATTATCTCAGCTATGCAAATCAAAACCCTTGCTACTGGCATTAAGAATGAAGGCTCAAATAGCTTCCTGCAGCCAAGTCACCTTGGAAATCCCGAAGAATTTGAGCTTTCAGTAAGACAGGACTAAACTGCAGTTGCAAAGAGTGTCCCAATAACTTATAAGCCAACACATAATGTCAAACCCCAAGGGTATGCTTGTGGAGAACACAGGAGGACTCGCTGTCATCTGCCTGCATATCATCAGGTAGTCCTACTATCTTAACTGATAATCAAAAAGTAGTAAGCTAAACAGCTTGCACCAACGTAAGGAATCCTACTCTTTGCATTTACGTAGCCATGCAGCCACACAGGACAGTACAGATAAACCTAAAGAAATGCTCATGCCAATTATTAAGCTAGAGTTGTTTCAGTACTCATTACATGCACCACAAATGCAGAATATCCTTCAACATTAGTCCCGTATAAAAATGACTCTGATCAGCAGAACACATTAATGAATCAGCCATAATATTCACGAAAAACACACAATGAGTTGAAAGTAAATCTTTAACGAGAGGGTGGAGTTCAACTGCTATAGAAACTATGATTAAATATACAGGGCCATGAATCAGCTACCTGAAATGAAGGTACACCTTGGCAATCATGCCAGCACTAGCAGGCAGACTGACATTTTGGTCACTGAAGACAGCCTCCCCCCAGCATCCCAAAACTGCAGCATCGTGCAGATGAGCAGCTTTAAGACACTTGATAGTTCCCACGAACATTTCATCTTTCTTACCTTTTGGGTTGTTTGGTTTAGGGGCTTGGGGGTTTTTTTTTTGGCAGGGCTCAAAGCTGCATGCACTCATTACAGGAACAGAGCAAACAGTTTCCTTATCCATTTTGACACAACTGGATAAAGCACCTAAAACCAAACCCCAGATGCCTCTGGACAAGCTGCAGCTCTCTGCACTGCATTTCCAATCAAGCCCACAGAAAAGCTGAAGGAAGATGGCAGGGCTTACCGGCAGTTTCCAGTCTAGAGTCTGAACAAAGTGGATTTAGAAGAGGTTTAATTTTCCCAGAGACTAATGCTCTCAAATCAGAATAAATCCTCCAAAAGAAGAGATTATCCATAAATTTACTAGTTAGAAATGTTAATATATCCAGTGTTTATGCAAGGACTGCTACTCTCTCCATGCAAGAGCATTACCTATACAATTTCATATTAATGGTGAAACAGATTTCTGCTAGTTTCTTCCCCCAACTCCCTTTCCACATTGAAATGTAGCACAACAGCTTTATAAATACCACTTTCCAAGAGCAGCAGTGACCTACTGAAGAATCAAGGGAACTTGTTGCTGTTACATTAGGAAAGCTCTGAAAAAATCCTCCCCTGCAAAGGAACTTAACACAGAAAACAAGATCCACAGGCAGAAAAGTCCAGTATGAAACCTGGAAAAACATTCAAATAAAAGAAACACAGAGCTAAAACTTCAAACACATTCACAAAATATAGGACATGATGTGAATTAAGAAACAACTACTTGAACACTGCTGATTCAACCAGACCACAGCAGCAATACCCATCTCGTTGCTGGACTTAGCCAACACATACCTGCTACTCAAATGCTTCCTCCTGTTATTCATATTTTATTTACTAAAGGCCCCATCTACACACCGTACAACACGTAGTATGATAGGACTTAGACCAGTATAACCTGGCTGCTAATTATGGCCCTTAAGGCTGAGATGCATTCATATATCCCTCTAGCTATGAACAGAACCCAAGTGTGACTACGCCCTCACTAAGCACACGTAATCTCATAGAGGATAGACAGCAGGATGAAACAGGTACAGGAAAAAGTGACTTGCCTGACATCAAACAGCACGGCAGCAACACAGCTGGGAGCTAAATTAGGCCTCCTGTCCACCCAAGCGTCCTTATTTTCCCTGTACTTAGTCTAGTTGAGAGGTAGACGGAACCCAGTCATTAGAATCCAGATTGAAGGCTTCATTTTGAAGCTAAAAGCTGACAAGAAATAGTACTGATTAATGTAATCACTAGTGTCAAATTGATTTGGGAGATCCAGCAGTCTCGCAGCACTCCCTCATTCTACTTTCCAAGCCTGATGTGTTCACACAGGTTTCTGCACGCCTAATACTGGTGACCGGATGGCATGCACTGCAACATGTTCAAGACACCTCAGAAAACCTGCTTAATAAATTAATCTTGAAAATTCCCCCGTTTCTTGCCACCAGGTGCATTCTGTGTAAGCCCACCAACACCCCCCAGAGAAGCTGGATACTTTCTTAATGCTCCCAAACAACAGCCTTACTGGGTGAGGTACAGAAGCAGCCAGCCTGAACTTAGGTACCGGCAAGAGCAACTGAACAGCCCATGCATGAGCGAAGTTTTCCATCCCAGGAACTTCCCTACCTGCAAACAGCATTTATCTTCATATTCAGGAAAAAAAAAATAGATCCAGTATTTCTAAGACAAGTGAAACAGAACAATAACAACAGCAAAACCCACTTCTTGTCATGTTAGGTGTCAGGTTGTGTTAGCAGGTATGAATTTTCCTCAAGTTTCCCCACTCTGCCAGTGCTGGCCCTCTATTAACTGTCTTCACTTTGTTCTGAACAGGTAACAGAAAAGCCAGATGGCCTAAAGCCATAGCTAATTTCAAAACTGCTGTAAAATAGCACAAGCCAAGAGAGCCTGACAGCACTCATTTGACAATTCCACCCAAAGGTTGATATAACTCTAAAAAGGCGCAGCTGAGCCAAGAGAAATCATGTTTAAACATGCCTGCAATCTCATTTTTTTCTGTCAATAATTGTGGGACTGTATGTTAAGAATCAATTTGGAAGTACAAGATGAAAAATTCTATGACCTTGCTCACCTCTGGCCCTGATCCATAGCCAGGAGGAACAGGATACAGATCAAGTTAGGAGCAGGATCTAAGCGCCAATTTAACTCTCAGCACAAAGTCAATGAAGCTTCAGTGACCCTATAGGGAACATGCCACTTCTTACCTGCTACTAATGAAAAAGTGAAAGAGACTTTGCTTCTAATTATTTGTTCTTTCTTTTGGCATCATGCAAAGCACCATTTACAGGGGAGCAAACCCAAATGGACTTAACAGCCCTTCCCTACTTCTGCCATTTCCCACCTAGCAGCAAATTACACCTGGTTTGCCACAGACAGCTTTGACTTAGTATCCCCAACAGTAAAAGGCCAACCTTGCTAGCACAGATCAGACAGCCTATCACTTATTTCACTAATTACTATCCTCCTCCTTCTAGGTCCCAGCTGATCTAGATAGCCTAGGCAGCACAAGGTCACTCCACACAGGAGCACAGATCAGTAACTGGAATTCTGTGGGTCCATCCAGATTTCTACTGCCAACATTGCAGCAGAGCGGCTTTAAAAAAATGCATCCCCAGAGAACCTGAGGCAGCCTGTTCAGTCAGCAAAGACCAGCCCAAACCCTCTTGACCCTCCTTCTATCCCTGCGTAAACCCGCTGAAGTCTCTTCTGCGCTAGGATACGAAGGTTTGCTGGTGATAGCTGTACCTGCAAACCCGCTTCCTGCGGATCTTGGCAGTACACCAAACCTGCAAAAACCTTTTAGACAGCTCTGGAGATGAGAGTAATCAATAACATACCACCACCAGCACGTCTATGCATCTGCAGGGGAGCTCTTGCCACGGCAGAAATAATACTGATAGAAATCACGCTTCCAGCAGGCACCGCTGGAACAGCCGATTACCCCAGACCTATACCAGCAAATTTAGTCGGTGACATAAACATTACCGATTTGACTTTAAGTAGGAGAGAATTAGACAAGAGAACACAACCTTCACAAAGGCATGTGAATACAGCAAATGCCAAAGTCCCCTTAAAATTGGCTTAGACAGTTACACGCTTTGTTCAAAGCTCAAATTCTGACGGCAACAACCTTTGGCTTTCCCCTCATCCATAAGCACCTCTGGAAACTTCACCTCCATGAGCAGAGTCTCTGCAAACCCACTGAGACATGGCTTGCGATCCTATCCTCCTACCTGAAGGCCACGTCTAGCAATAACCTCTTTTTTTTTTTTTTGCTAAGACACCCTCCACAATGTGGTGTTTATAGCACCGAGAGCCCTGTGCAAGCCCCAGTGCTGAACACTGTGCAGCCACCAAACAAGACAGTGCCTTTCAGACTTTGATCCAAGTTTACAAATCAAGGCTTCTCAGCAGCACTCGGGCCAACTTTTTCTTGCTTACACCCTTAAAAGCTGTTTTCAGGGGAGAAAAGTAGGCACGGAGAGATTCACCTCTCACAGACAAGTGTGCGGCAATGAAGGAAGCCCATAAGGGGCTGCCTCAGATTTAGAAACAACGGTGGGGATTTATCTTGATGGATTTTAGACAACCAAGTGTATGGCAACACATCTCTAATTAAGGGGTTCAGTTTTGTGGCTTAGTTAACTAAAGGAAAACCGGGGTGCCAGTATCTCCCTTGTCTGCAAAGAGGTTCACACTTGTAGCAGAAGCTTTCTGGAGCCAGCAAAGTGAAAAACCCTCTAGTTTAAGTGCCATTACACTTTACCAAAGCCCAATGATCTTTACCAAATCTGTTTCAAAAGGCACGCAGCTGGAATAGCGTAGGAACTAGAGAAGTGCCAGACTTGCACAAACAGACCTCATCAGTATGCACCTTATTCTGCCCCATGACATTCAGCAGACGTGGTTAATTAGTTCATGATAATGCATTGCCCATCACGACTTCTGAACTTAGCTGTGCAGCTGGTGGGTAAGCAATTCTTTAACTGCGTATTGTAATCAGCATGCCAAAAGCACAGACACAAAAGAATAAAGTTAACAATCTGTTTACCCATTCCTCCCCCTCCCCGATTGCTGCTGCTAGCCAACAGCTTGGGGAAAATAATTTTTTTTTTAAAATCTATTTCCAGGATTCAGCAGAGAGAAATCATTTGGACTGCGCTCAATTTTCTTATCTTTGCCACCGGTGCTTCATGTTATTTCACACAATTCATTCAGTTCCGAGATGAAGGCCTGTTCCTTTGACTAATAGCTTTAAAAGCCTCTCTCTGGAGATAATTAATCCTCCCTCCCCCATTCCTTCCCCAGTGCAACGTGGAAAGAGCATACAGTCATCAGTAAACAAAGAAATTCAAACAGAGCAACAACCAGGCTGTAGCTGGGGGAGGAAAGCTGCCTCTCACCTCCGTATCACAGCACAGCTGATAATCGCAAACAAGTCGACACCACAAGAACTAGAACGAGCAACACAAGAACAGTATCCATAGGTTAAGGGCTTTGTCATTTAGAAACCAGGAGAACAGCAGTTCCTCATTTGCAAGGAGCATAAATACCAATGCATAATTAGTCATCGCTAGAGGTTTTGCATGGTCGCCTTCCAATGCCGAAAGATTGACCCAAGTCATTGAAAACCAGCAGATAAGAGCCAGAATCAGGGAATCTGTAGTCTTTTATCGATGATCCCAAGCCTGTCACCCAGCCCTCAGCAAGTCACACCAACCTCCACACCTCAGTTTCTTATGAGGTACAGAAAGTCCTCCAGGGCAGAGAAAAATGAAGGACATTCAATTTTTGGAAAGCATTTTGAGACCCTCAGCTGAAGATTTACAAAATTCTGTATGTCTATATGCTGACACAACACCTGGAATCTGCCCTTGGATTTGGGGGCACAGTTTGGAAGGAGTTAAAAGCCCCAAGCCAAAGGTATGACTGCTGGCTGGTGCATTCACTGCCTAACGCGTGACCCCACTGCACAGCAAAGAACTGGAAATAGTTATCACTGCAGCACTGACGAGTCAGCAAGAGCTACTAATTAAATGATAAAAATAGATCTCTGAAAGGGCTTTTTTTTCCCCTCGACACAAAGCCGAGGCCTAACGCTGCCGCAGTCACACATCCATTAGTTTTCCACGGGTTCCAAACCCACGAAAAAAAAAAAAAGCTTTCTCATACTCACAGGAAACCCACATGGCATTTCTATCCAGAAAATCCCAACTAAAGAAAAATTAGGGAACCAATTCCGAGTGACATGGAGCATCTTCGCTACACACACTCCACTCCCACCTTTAATGGAAGCGGGAACAAGATGACATCTTTGCCCCCAACCAGCCACACCAGGGTTCCTTGCACTCCCCATAGCCCAAAGTTCTAGTTTTGCCTGAAAAATTAACATGTTTTGGAGGTGACCCAGCTGACCCCAAGGATATCTGCAACTTGCTTCATGCACGGCATCCCTTAGACCAGTGACAACAAACTAGTACCAGTATACAGCTTCCACCATTGCATGGGTTTTGCTTTAAGCCCCCCATCCCGTCCCTGCCAGACACAGGTTTTGTATGGCGCGTAACTGAATATTCATCACCAACTAATAGACCTGCAGGAACTGCAGTGTCAGCGATTTTTAATACATAAAATGCCCCAACACATGCCAAACACAATGAAATTTGATCAAAATAGAAGCCATTTGTTTAAATACAAGTGATTTGGCTCTCAAAACTGTCATCAAATTAAACCGGAAATCAAATTAACCAGTGACTGAGTAGAAGGCTGTATAATCACAGATTACTGATCCAGCAGCACGAAAACAAGGATGCAATCACATTCCCCTTGTTTGCGGCAGCCTCTCTGCATTGCCCCGTATTCCAACAGGACTCTCCCTCCCCACCTTCCAGGATTTGAGGATGCTCTGTGCCTCTGATACAGCTCATCCAGCCATTTCTTGGAAGTCCAGAAAGGAAACATTCCTGACAAAAACACCCTTCTGAGATATTATCCACTAACAAAGCCAGCTCAGTGAAAGAACAAGCTGACACACTTGAAACCACACTAATTTAGGACAGAGCAGTGCAGTCATTTCCAGCACTGTCGGAAAGAACAAGTTTAAACCTACTCTTAATGGGAAAAGAGGCTTGTTACCATCACCATCCAAGGTATTAACTTCAATCGGCACCACTGTGTGCCAACCAGGTTCCCTCATAAGTGGCCACATTTTGGCTTTATTTCCCCCTTTTTTGCACTCTCATTTGAAAATTAATTTAAAGTATGTAAGGTTACAATTTTGGATCTCATCTACTCTTAAAAGTAATTTGGATTAATTTAAACAGTATGTTTGAAGAGCAACAGACATTTATACTGAAATCATAGCAGGCAGAGGAATTTAATTACACTCCCATGCAGTTCCTACAACACTAGCACATCAAGCTCATACAGCTGAGCCAATCCTTTACCCATCAAGAAAGGGCCACAGAAAACTTCATCATTCCCCTTCCTTTGCGAACAAACCCGATTCTGCCCAGGACTCGCTCATGTTTATATTTTTCAAAGGCAAACTTCAAGTTTAAAACTCATTCCTAGACAATTCAAGGTTTCTTTACATGTTAGAGGAGCAAGCACAAGCTTTCCCACTTCTTTCTAGGCTTGTGGAAGCAACAATTAAATACCCTAAAGTTTGAGAAGAGGAGCTTTTTACTTCATTTCAGCCTCGATTAAGCACCTTCTCACCTCACTCAACTTTTTTTTCCAGGACCTTCAGCCCCAGAGAGGAGCACCAAGCCCTCACCTACCTTCACCTGGACAAACACAACCCAACGCGAGGCAAAGAGGTAAATAATTCATCTGCACGCAAACAGAAGGAAAGAGCAATTAAACGAGAAAGCACAGCAGGGACGTTTCAAATTTCAGCCAACATTAAGATAGAGCACATCAAACAAAGAAATACCAAAGGGGCTGCCTCAGAAAGAAGTTAAAGAAAGGTGAAAGAGCTCCAGAGGAAAGCAACGGGAGGGCAACACAGGTGAAAAAAAAAGGAGGTTTTACTTTTAGGCTCAGCCCAAGCCCTTCAGAGGACGGCCGTGCCCAGACTGGAGCTCCGGCCGGCGCGCTGCCGGTTTTAAAGCGGGTTTACAGCAGGAGCTTGAAGCGGGACCCGGCTCCCGGCCGAGCCTCCCCGCCGGGGAAGGCCCCGACCGGCC
>NW_010554079.1:0-33539 GCF_000687285.1 Phaethon lepturus | reverse complement strand
TATATTATTTATGTCTGATAAAGTATCAGGTACTTTATATCTCATACAAAGTATCTGAAACGTCCACATGTACATGAGCTTAGTGTTGACAAGGATGAATTGAAGCAGGTGTCAAAATACTTTACTGGACTGGGGGGCTTCATTTAGAAAATCAGTTACCAATATGTTGTAATTATTGTGATAAAAATCCATCTAAAACTTCATAGCAAGCTTTACAATTTGAGAAAGCCTTAGTGCTCTAAGAGATTGATTGTATATTAACAGCACATTATAATATTTAGAAAACATAACAAATCCTTATTTTTCAGGTATGTTTTTATAGGGTCTTTATTTCTAATGCCACTAATGTTACATAATTGGGTATCTTATAGGTCTACTTTTCATTTAATAAAAAAAAAACTTATTACTGTAAAATTCCATTACTCTCATGCCTCCCTATGTAGTACAATGTTAAGTACACTACAAGACTGAGTCCCAGATGGAATACAATGCTGTAATTCAATCGAGGGATCCTGCTAATGTCCCACACTGAAGAATATAGCTTAAGGGTTTGGGTATGGTAGCAAACCTCTCAGCCTGGAGACTGAATTACAACCTGACTATTCAATCTGGGCCTCTGTGCAGTTGTTTGTAATGTACAGGACCCTGATTATTTGTAATACATCTATAAAACAATTATTAAAATAAAAAAGAGAAAGTAAAAGCACTGTAAATTAAAGTTTTTCCAGAAGAATTATATTATTATAGAAGAGCTGGGGTTACAATGAGCATGGAATAGAAAGAGAAGGCTTGCAAAGTGTGCTAAAAATTTCATGGAAGGTCTACGGAATAAGGGTTCAATCCTGCCATCCCCACTTCTATTAGAAAGGAGCACTGGTTGATTTCTCAAAGAAGAAAAATTAAGTGCTGTGGGTAGGTTTGGGTCACGATTTAGTTGTGGAGATAGCAATGAGTATTACCATTTCCGCACTTTATATGCCTAATAACACGTTTGATCCTGAAGCCACCTGCCAAACTTCCAGCTGACTCTTGTAGCACACAAAATCTCCAGTCCCATAGTTTTCACCAGTAAAGCTTACCCACCAACAACCAGTCTGTCTCCTGACAAGACCAGAAGTGCTTCAGTGATGACAGAGCTGACCAGCTCATGTTGAAAACCATTCTGGATCTGCAAACAGCAAACTCCACCCCATCCCCTCTAAGGGCCCTGACAAGAGCAAGACAATGATCAGGCTTCACACAAAAACAAGCACATTCAGAAGATATACTACTCCAATTCTCTGCTCTTTTTGCATAGTAGCACTCCAGGCAGTGGGTTCATCCAGAGATGTGAGTACAGTCCCACCTGTCCACAGAGTGGTTTGTGCATAGCGCTGAGGAGAACGCTCTAGACATGAGGCTGCAGGAGGTCAAGCTCATGGGGCACAAGGCTGCAGCTGCAGAGTGAGGGAGCTGATCTATCACCTTGCTGCTGCCACTGGGGGCAGATCGGGGCCCCTTTTCTCTCTGCTCTTCCAGTCACGTATACCTGCCTCCTCTCCTGTTCTGGTCTTGGCACGGATCTTATCCTGTGACAAGTCAATCCAATCCAAGGAGCTAAACCAATCAAAAATCAGCCATATGAAACCAAAATAAATAGTTTTTATCTGATTAAGTTCCTTGAAGCACTTCATGGAATTATCAAACGCGCTAGTGCCAACTCAAGGGTGGCAAGTGGGGATGTGCATCTGGGGCTATAGGAAGAGGTAGTCAAAGAACTGACCTGGTTCAGCATATGGTGTCATTGTGCTGCAGCTCTGGTCACTTTTGTTGCTGCTGCTCTGTTTTTAATGGAATATTTAAAGTGGAGCCAACCAAAGAAAAAGTAAGCACAGCTCTCTAGCTTAATGATTACAGCACTCCGGCCAAGGTATATTTTAAATTGGAGAAATTTAAATCAGAAAAAAAAAAAAATCAGTAGTACTTTAGCACAGCTCTGTGGCAGACTTCACTGAAACCTTCTTGGTCCTTCAAACAGTATTTGGATGCACCCAGGAGCTGGTTTTCAAACCATGCCAATCTGTTAACCTTTCAGTGCAGAATGCACTCTTCCTAAATCAATACATCAGAGTAATGTTGACACCAAGAAAACAAATGTAATTGGTTAAATGAATGGCCTTCACTGTCACAGCAGAGGGGAATGAGACCTGAAAGGAGTCTTGTTACGGTGCACCCACTTGAGCCGAGGTGCAGTGGATGTGCTGGAGTGCCAGGTCATTGGGATGTCACCAAGTTGTGGCTTACGAGGTACCTCTCTCATGTCCCCCTTGTTGTCAAGCAATCTGTACCTTCATAGAATTACCAATAAAACATTTGTGGGAGCAGATTACGTTTTAAAATCTACCTAATGTAGCGTGAAATTTGGAGTGTATGCTCCAGCGATCAGAGCTGCAGTGTTGACCCATTATGCTCTGCAGTCACATTCTTCCATTTTCACCCTTTGAAGCCACAAGGGGAGGGGGAAAAAATAACATAGAGAACTATTTTCTCTTGTGCTGTTTTTTCAAAGTAGGGTTGTAGCCCATGCTACCTATGAAGGTTTGCTTAGAGCTTTGCTTAACTTTGCTTAAAGGATGTAAAATTAATTGCTAGGGTACCTGAATGCTGTTTGCTGTGCTTTGGGAAAAAGCAGCCTTGGGTTTTCAGACACATGGAAAGGAAGCATCTTCTTAATTCTTCAGGCACTGGGGCTCTGCAAAATTGAGCTGTCATTCTGCGTGAGTTAAGAACAATCTACATCTTATCCTTTAGCATACAATGAAATGTACTTCACTGAAAGTCAGGGAGGCAGAAGACAGTGTGGTAGCTATAGCTTGTGTTACAAGTCAGAAAGCTGCAGCCATATTAAAAAAGGTAGATGTGATATTCTGCCATGCTTTAGCAACTATGCTGTATTATTAAATGTGAAATATTTTTTACACATTCATCCTCTTCTCTAGATCAATGAGAAACAAATAACATATGGTCAGTAGTCAAAGAAGTTCAATAAGTCTGTTTTTACATATGTGAACTCTATTTTTAATCTCTGATTGGATATGCATAGTGAATCTAGCAGATACCATAATTTTGCATTTCTGGGCCTAGATTGAGTTGTCGTTCCAAGGAGACCTACAGCAGGTCTTAGCTGCAGTAATATTTATTAGGTGAAAAGGAACAGAGATCAATTTATGTCAATATTACAAAATAACTAGATGGTTATATGCACAATGCTACTTGCAAAATCTGAAGATGCATCCTAATCTCACTGAGACCTGGATCCTGTAATATGATAGAGTCTGATTTGGATTGAACTGTGACAGAGTAAGATTCACAATTTTCATTCTGCCAGAGCTTGCTGAAGAGTTTTTGGAGACTTCTGGCTTACTGTGTCAAGCCATGTTTCAAGCCTGGAAGTATTCCCAGTGTGCAAATTGAGCACTGATTCCCCCATAGCACTTGTAGAAACTGAATTGCCATCATGATTTTGCTTAGAAAAGACCAAAGATATGCAAACATGACTAAAGAATTTCACTTTCACTGTGAAATAAAGACTTCTGAAGGAGGGAGTGGTCTTCAGTCTTTGCCTAGCAGACCAGTATCTTCCTACGTATAGTTATATTTTCTGAAGAAAATATAAACCTCCTATTCTTCTGTACATTTTGCAAGAACCTAAACTCTATACATGCATCTTGCAAAACTCTTATTCTCAGAGACACATCGAAAAATCAAGTATATTCCTTTCATGTTACAGTTACAGCAACTTGCGCTATTTGAGATTTACTGCCATGTATTGAGGCTTTCAACAAAAGACCAAATAGTCTTAATTTCAAAAAGTGATCAGAAATGACTGCACCCTGCACATATGTTTCTGTTGCCTTTTTATTTCTCATCACAGAAACTGTAGAGAACCTTGCAAAAGAAGAGTGTTACCAGTGCTTAACTGTTTATACCATGGTCTGATGAAAAGAAGAAAATGCCCCTGTTAACCTTTCCAAAGGATTTAAAAACCCCAGAACTATTTTACATGCACATTTCAGCTGCTGCTGAGCTATTCTGTTCACTACATTTGGTATCCCCCTCTCAGCAAGAAATTATTTTCTGCCATATCTTCAGCTGTGAGAGTACCGTCAGAGGACAGTGATCTCATTTCCCAGATTCCACTGTCAGTGAAACAGCTCCAGGGGTACAGAGGTGCAACTGCAGTCAGAATCTGGCCTTGTCCACTGAAGTGAGGAGGGCACTCAAATATACATGCATGACAGTATCTGGTCACAGACTTTGTGATAATGGGATGGGGAAGAGCTAGAAGAACCGTAGTACTTCCATTTGAACCCCTGCTATGACACGTACACTCTGGATCATGGGATGCTGAAATGACCACACAGCTGGGCAGCCCTTCTTTTCACACCATAGTGGCTGTGAGCCATTAATGGTCCTGACAGCTCTTGCAGTGTCTAATGCTTTTCTTTGTACTCCTCAAGTCATTAAAAGGACAACTTTTGCCACCAGTTCAAAGAAAAGATTTCCAACCCTTCTGATTCAGAAACTAGAAGGAAAAAACAAAACCTGAAAGAAGGTTTAAATCTCATGAATTTTAAGACAATCAGATGATTTTGCGGAGCGTGGTTCATAATTCTTCACTGCTTGGGTATATGTTTTCTTATTAAACACTGTCAGCAAAATGACACGATAGAAGGTGGTTGCATTCCTTTTGGGAAAGCGCAATTTTCCCCTGGGTAACAAGCTCAGGGCTCTGTGGGGCTTGGTATATAAGCCAAAAGATTTCTGCATTACACCATCAGGTTATCATAACCTATCTCCCCCTCCTTCCTACCCCCAGAACTCATCTATATGCTAATTTAACATGACTAATGCCGCCCCACAATATAATGGCTCTAATGTTTTCAGGGGAGAAAAGAAAGTGGAAAGAAGGTGATGCTCCTGTTTTATTAGTGCAGTGTCTTCTGACAAAAATCACAGATTTTCTGATGATAAGGTCTGATTGCATCAGCACCCTGACTACATCTGTTTCAGCATTTGACCAAGCTTGCAGTTAGGTTTGAGTCTATGTTCCTGTGAGTTAAGCACCAGTGAGTTAAGCAAATGTATAATACATTTTTCTCACTTCACTTTTGTGGAAATGACTCTAATCAAGGGAAAGACACCAGTCGCCCTTGTTGTCAGGAGCTAACAACTACTGTATTCGCATCTGACAGAGCTCCCCACTGAGTTACAAGATACCTGAACTAGCTGGGATTTGGCTCCTGGGCCTTTCTGGTTCAGTCATACAGCCTGGGGAGCTTTCGGTTTCTCCACAAACATGTGCATTGATAGTCCCTCTGCCCCTTTCCCCCTTCCTCCCTCACACTCATTGTAACAATATTAAGATATCAAATGCAGCAATTACAACAAGAAAATCCTAATTAGGCAGCAGCAGCTTCTGTAATGAAGGAATCAAAGAAATCTGGAAAGAGCTAAGAGGAAAAACAACAGAAGCTTTCAAATCACAGACTTGTTGTCCTTAAAGGACTACTCAGTGCCGATAGTCCTCCATGAATTTCACTTCGCCAGCTTTCTCTTTTTCTAGGACAAAAGAAGTAATACCAACATAGAGTCCTGTGGCCATAATCAAATAATAATTGGCCTCGGAGATCACTTATGACAATCAGGGAAGTAATAAGGTTTCTGAATAATTATGAATAATTAGGCACATTTATGAATAATTACACTGTTAATAACTATCTAACACATCCAGTTTTTAAACTGTAATTCAGTCATTATTGATTGGTTAGCCATCATCTTCACTGCTGTTTCCCTACTCATTAACGTCCTGATTCAGTCATGAGCCCTGCAAGGCTGCATTTATTCTTTTGGCATGTCAGTAAAGAGGTTTTATCACTGTAACTTCTGAATCCCAAGAAAAGGGAAAATCTGCTTCACAGAGAACAGGTTTCACAGAATATAGGGGAGGGACAGAAAAGAAAACCATCCTGGCACTTTCTAAACATGATATTAAGACAGGTCAAAGACACTATGATAATGAGGAGTGTAGAAAATGGGACTATGGAGCCGTGTCTGGAGCTTCTGACTATTTAATTTCCTGTGCTCGGACTGTGAAGTTTTTGAGGTGTGGACCATCTCATATGAAATGGACATAGCAGAGCTGACTCAGGATGCCCCCAGCAGCACAGGTAGAAATAAATGATGTTTCTTCAAGAAAGAGGAGCCTGGGACATGTAATTCCTGCCCTGGGAAGGGAAGGGCCGGGGAGCTAGGCAGAGCTGCTGCTGCTGTCCCAGCCAGGACCTCAAGCACAGACAAAGCCTTGCCTGCTGCTGTTGGGAGAGACCATATGCGGCTGCCCTCCAACAGTGTAGTGGCCACCACTGCCATTAGCACTTCTCTCTGTGCTCTGCCAGCAACCCCAGCGTTCGGCCGGAGGCAAAGACAGCAGGATTGCCAGGGCTCTGGCTTTGCCCAATAAGCAGCATTGCCGAGGGAAACTCCTGCTCCTGACTTTCTCCCATCCTCAGCAAACATCTGTTTTGCCTATGTCTAAAGATGTCCCTGGTTACATAAGTTAGGTGCTTAAATGGATGCCAAAGTTGCTGGCAAGCCCAATAATAAAAGGTAATACTATGTTTACCATCCAGAACACCTCCGTTTCCAGGGACATTACATCAGTTTTACACTGATAGGATAGAGTGAGGCCAATCACTCAGAGAAAGTAAATGGAGCATCCTAGCTTTTAAACGAGAAATACTTTTTGAGCTGTTATTGCTCCTCTACCTCGTATTTATACAGCACATTTCATTGAGAAGGGATGGGTCTGACATGGAGAAAATGTCATGGTCTTGAACAATTTCAATACATTGAGCCACATGCTACTTACTTTTGGAAAAACATTCAGAAGAGTAAAAGATACAGATCAGATGCCATGAACTGTAAGTTCCAGCTGGAAAGTAAAGTAATGCTTCAGGATGGACATTTGATAGTCCACCAATCCAGGACATTTTACATCAGATTAAAAAAAAAAAGAAAAACAACCCATGTAAACTCCTTTTCATTATTTTCGGAGCATTCTGAGTGGTTTTTTGGTGACATGTCTATGTTTTTGTAGTGCTTATGTGTCCTGACACACAGGATAGAAAATTACATGGTGGACCTAAAAACAAGTGCTTAAATCACTCCAAGTATTGCTTTAAAGAAGAGTATTAAGAAAAAATAAATGCCATAAATGAGTACTGTACCTGTGTGTTTCTTCACATATTTATCCATTCCTCTGGAAAAAATTCCTCCCTTTGGAGGAATTTACTTTCTGCATTTTCTCCATAGCTTAATAATTAATTTCTGTGCTACAGTGCACTATTTTTATATTTCAGAGCAGAAAAAAAAAGAAAAAAAAAAAGAAAAAAATTTTAATAAAACCTTCACTTGCTAAGGTTGTGGCTCAAACCCTCTTTCAACTGTAAGGAATGAAGCAGCCTATGTTACCTCTTTCATAATCATCTTCAAGCATAGTCTTTCTAATCGTCTCCTCCTGAAGGCTCAGAAAGGAGAAGAAAATAGGCCAAACCACTTAGCAGGAAAAATGACTGATTGAATGGTGAATGTTTGTTAAGCTGGAAGTGACCATTTCCAAAAAGCGGAAAAAGGTCGCAACATACAATTCTGAGAAGGCAGCCATGGAAGACTGGCTCTTCTACTTTGGTTTTGACATGCTAAGAAATGGCATGAAAAATGGCTAAGAAAAATGGCACACTTCTCAATTCCAGGAGGGTAGAAATGACAAATCTCTATTAAAGATGTCCATTATTTTCCTTTTACATAATGACTCCTTAAACTATGGAACTCATTACCATCAGAAGTTGGTAGAGACTAACAGGTTAGATGGATTCAAAAATGATTGGAGAAGTCCATGCAGGAAAGGTCCATTAGTGGACCAGATGCGATTTCTAGATCACATACTTTAAATTGGAGCAGATTACAAGTAACCCAGCTTATATATAGGATCATACTTTTCCCTAAAAAAGCAAATCAAGAAAATTTAGTTTTCTGTAGAGGCATAGATTTTAGCCATTATTCCAGTACCAGTAGTTCATCTTCCTTTTCTTTTCCTGTAGTTGTGGACAAACAAATAGCATGAGAACTTCCTGGCAGGACATCTGCCTCTATCAGCTGGCACAGTAGATGCATTCAAGGCCAGAATCTCCTACGTTTTAATCAGAGACAACTATTGCTATTGTGTTTTCTATGGAGATCACATTCATCCCCTAGATAATGTGTTTCCCTGATTATGCCAGACACATCCTCTGGATGCACAGCAAAGAAAGTTCTTCATATTTAGGGAAAGAGATAAGGGTGCACTGAAGGAAAAATAAAGCTTTTGCATGGGGCTTTTTTTTTGTGTGTGTGTGTGTGCTTTGAAGTGTCAGAAACCTGTGAGTTTCCTTTCTGGCATTTGTCACTACTGATTGAATTTGATTGTGGTGAATATTACTGTTTGAGTAAATGATCAAAGCCCAGCATGGACACACTAGGAAAAATAAGTAGTAAATGAATTGTTGTTCATTTCAATCTCATGTTGTTTGATTCTGTTTCAAGATGATCGCTTTTTACTGTGTGTTGGTTTTGTGGTCTACACGAGACTTTTCTTTTTTAATTTGTCTGAACTCTTGGCTATCATTTTATCGAGCTTCTTTTTCTTAGAGTCCTAACTAGGGCAAGCCACAGTAATATGTCTACTACTTGACTGAATGCTGCGCCAACTTGCTTCTTCCCAGATCTAGCACACATCAGCAACCATCATTTCACCGAGATCTGACGCACCCCTAAAAACATTTGTTTTCCTCAGTGTGAACATCTATAGGATCTCTCTCCCCAGCATTAGATGCTGCAAGGCTTTTTGTATATTCCTGCTTTCAAGTCATAGAGAGATACCATGTTGCAGTTGGTGTCTGTACAGGGGAGGCAGAGAAATGTAAAAGACCAATCTTCTTTCACTCAAAGTGAAAAAGTCACCTTGCACACAGCCACCTGGGGCTGCCTCGGTCCTGGCACCCTCCTCACCTCTCCCCATTTGTGTATGACACTATGCCCCAGGCCATGCTAACTTCCCCCTGCCCCCACCCCAGCCCACCCTTTCATCTTCGATTTGTTCATCCCTACTCCATGGATGTCATCGAAAGCAAGGGCCAATTAGCTGAATGTAGTCAGAGCACAGTGATTTGGATCCTGTTTTTTGAAAAGTAGATCCAAAAGACTACATTCAAAGTGGTTCCTGACTGCAAACATCAGTAGTAGTGAAATGCTGGCAACCTGGGGCAATGAGAGGCAGAGCAGCAAGAGGACACACAAGGGGGAAACCAGGTCCTCAGGCTAGTGATGTGGCACATAGTTTTGAGACCACAGTGACTTCCAGTGGACTCTTTGGCTTCCATTAAACATCATTAATGTTTTCAAAGGAGCGTGAAATACACTTATGCTCCCTCTGTTCCACCTCCCCCATCCCTGTCCCTCCTGCAACATAAAGGGGACCTTCTTTTGTCATATTTGGATAATTATTCTGCTGCCTTCCCTCCTGCTACCCGCTAAACTTCCATGATTGATGAAGGGAACACATTGAGAATTTGAGATGAAAAAGTGAAGAGAGAGCAGGGCCCAGCAAATGAGCCAGTGGGTTGAAGCACTTGGGACATTAGAGGGTGTCAAGGATGGCAAATGACTTCATTGAAGTAATGATGATAAACATTTTATCCCTGTGCATATATGTGCATTATACCTAACGATCTCAAGCATAAGTAACTGAAGAAAGGCACTAAATAAATCATACGAACAGGCCCTAAATGGGAATCCCTTAGGAATGGGATCTGAATTGTAAATGCACGCCTGAATTTCACACATCAAATTACAATAAGGAGATTGATATTTTAAACAGCTCTGTACTTAAAGGGTACTGTATCTAGTTCTGAGGATTTTTCTTTCACTTAGAATTTTTTTCAGTTACACTTTGTGTGTGTGTGTGTGTGTATATATGCATACATATATGTGTGTGTGTAAATTCATTAAATGAGGTACTCTGCATATCAGTGGGTTACTCTGGGTTTCATTAGCATCTCAGAGACTGACTAAAAAGTGTTTTCTGCCTGACTGAGATTTTTGAAACACATTTTGCTCACATTTTTCCGTTCCACCAAAGAAAATCTTTAAAAAATTCCTTGCTTTAAATGAACTTATTCTAGACTTGGTCTGATATAACTGTAAATATAGTCTGACGCTTACTGTTACACTTCTTTTATCTCTGTCTCTCCCTCCCTGAAATTACAGAGCCAGATTCTTAGCTGGTGTCAACCAGCAAAACTTCATGAGCAGTCAGCAGAGCATGCCTGTTGGCACAAGCTGACTTGGTCCAGTAGCTACACAAGTAGAGAATGGACTTGGATATTAAAGGGAACAGGTTTTTATGCAGAACAAATTATACTAGAAATGTCATCCCATTCCGTTACAGCCTCAGCCATCTTAAAATCACCAACGTACAACTTTGTACAGTACACTACAGTACTATAAACACACAGTAATAAATCTAATAAGGTATGGGAAAGCAGGTTGGAAGAAATTAAAATGTCTAATAAGAGGGAGCAGCATGATGTCCTCACAGATAGCCCTGGCCCCCACTACCTTCTTCAGTGGAAACATATGAGAAGATAACCATGTAGTTTTAAAACCTCTGGAATTTCGACGCTTCTCCAGGTTTTCCCATCAGAAGAAGATTTTTTCATGCAGCTAGTAAAAAGGATTCTGCCCACAGATATCACAGCCACCCCAAGATCTCCACATCTTTCTCCCAGCAGTTGCAGGAAGGCTGGTTGGAGGTGAAGGGTCTGCATGGGAGGTGAAGGGTCTGCATGAGAGTTGAAGGGCCTTTCCCACCGCGTTCCTTGACAGGCTGGAGTGCTCTCAGGGCAGGGCTTTGGTGATGCTGCACCTGAGTTTCCCATTCAGTATTTCCAGAGCAGGAAGAAGCAGTGAATGAACCTCCTGAGTACCAACTCTCCTGGCTTTTTCCCCAGAGGATTGCCAGCCCTGCTCACAGACTTTGTTTCCCAGGTCTTGATCTTAACTTGGAAAATACGTAACAGATTTACATGTAATATGCATTGATTCTTTGTGTTGCTGCTAAGGATATGCACTTCCACATGCTTATATATATGTGCATTTATACCTGCATACATACTTACATATATGTATGTGTATACATACACACATGTACACATTCAGTAATTTTGCATTTGGGAACCATTTATACAGCATACCATGCCAAAAGTAAGAAATTTAACCCATCCCCTGGTTAAGTCTTACCCATTATGAGGAATCTGGAAAGCAAACACAAGGCATGCCTTTTTCACTTAAACAAATCCCTCCTGCTACAGATACTTATAAAAAATAAAATCTATTTATTGACTTATAAGCACTTTCCATGTGCTTGGTGGTGTATAAAGCACAGCAAGAGGTAAAGTTTCATAGAATAGCATCATATATAAAGGCTAGACCCAGAGTCCGCTGAAGGCCTCCTCTGAAGCCAATTCCAAACTTTCCCCAGAATAGAGCAAGCTTTGAATACTGGGGATGAACTACTTGATTTTTTTTTCCAAACTGAATATATTTCAAAGTGTTGTTAAATTATAAGTAAGTTTTCCCATCAGCACTGCTACCATTTTTATTTTTACCGGAAAAAATAATGCCTTTTTGAAACATAAAAAGACATATTCACTTACACTTTATATTAGCAAACTATATCCTCAATAAACTGTAAAAAAAAGTAAAAATTTATTACATCCTGTCGTCCCTGATGGAATGCTCAATCTGTCACTAGAGTTATTTGACTATTGATTAATTTTCAGAAATGTGTTGACACAAACCTTTCTGTGAAACAGTCAGTTCTCTTCTCTTCCATTCCTGAACTGGCATGTCACATTTTTGCCTTCTTGCGTGATTAATGTTGTTTTGAAAGCTTCAAGAATCAATAAACACACTCTCAAGTGGATACATCTGTATTTTAAATGTGTCCTATTATCTTAGTTTTCTAGTCAATCTGCAAAATATGTTTCCCGTTGGACTGAATAAGTGTGAGCTGTGTGGCAAGAGGTAAACATGAAGGTCTTCTAATCTGACTGGGTCCTTGCCATGAAACCAGATCCTCCTTGCAGATCCAGGAATGTGGTGTATCTGGTAGAAGTTCCCTCCAGGACTCCAGGAAGTGTGTTTCTTAATAGATTTTTTTTTTTTTTTCTTTTAAAGTACCACTGTTTCATCTAGCCATCCTGGAAATACTTTGCATGACATTGCACAAGACATAGCCAGTGCAACACATCTCGTCTCCATGTCTTTAGGCAGGAGATAGCTTTACGCTCTCAAATTCCTCTGGCTTCCTTAAATGTTCAGTGTATTCAGTGTATTTCAGGATCAAACCTTCAGTGGATATCCCTTGGGAAATCAAAAGAAAGATTCCTTCAAGCCAGCTAGCATCATATATATTCAATGAACACAAAGGGGATGAGACAGAGCGTAATCCAGCATTTGAGGGATTTTACTGGCATGATATTTCAAGGATCGTGTTAGTCCATGCTGAGAAACACTGCAGGATTTGTGAAGGCTAGATGTGTGTGCTCTGTCAATGTAGGAATCTGCCCTTTAAGCGGTCACAGTATTCCTGTTTCCTAACTCAGAATCAGAAACTGATTGCTAAACTGAATGAGCCCAGCCTGTACTAATGCTTCAACATGCTGCAGTCTGGAGGAGGGGAAAGAAATATTTTGCCAGCAGGATTCTTTTTTTCTCCTTAACAGATTTGATACTGTGTGCTTGAAACTTTGCAGAAGCATGGAATATTAGTCCAGATCCCAGTAAAATGGATCAGTGGATGGGAGTATGTCATAACCTGTAAAATCCATTTATAAATGTTGCCAGCACCTTATATGACATTTGTGTTGCCTCTGCAACCTCTCGTACTGTTCCAAAAGTTATTACATATCTGTATGAGACTGAGCATGCCTCTGTGGTCTAAGCCATAACTAGAAAATAGTGACACCGCAGTAAAAGCAGAATTTGAATGCAGGAGCAGCAATCCATTCCAAGAGAAAGATGGGCAGAAGGGTAGGAGGAAAACCTGCTGAAAAGCACAGTTAAGCCCTTTGTGCTGTGGAAATGAATCTGGTTTTGGTGCTGGGGGCTGAGTTTGTGTTGATGCACAGAAGTAAAACAAGAGTATTCAGACAAGTGGAACATGATCTGATAAGCCTGGAAATTACTCTGCCAGGCTATCCAGCCTGAATGACATCCCTGTCTGTGTCCTTTCAACACGTTTGATTTGAGCACAACCTTCCCAGAGGAAGGCTTTTCCTGTGCTTTCTTGTCCTGCTTCACTACTTCACAAACTCCCTGATGGTAGAAGCAGTGCAGGTTGATACAAGAGGAGAGCTATACACTTTTCTTGAAGGGACAATATTTCTTCTGGGTTTTTTGCTTTTTCAGCATTGTAATCTGGCTGTCCTTTCAACATGGTACAAACCGAGCTTTTTCCTTACTCTGCCAGCTTAATGCAGTAATGAATTTGTGCCTTTCATTTATTAGATGCTTGAATTCTGTGTGCGTACTCTTTATCTGTATATGAACAGATAAAACTAGAAATAGGTCTACTCAAGTTTTCTGATATGAAGAAGATGAAACAATTTTTATAGACTTCCCAGAGTACAATTTCATTAAGGTCAATATCCATTGAATGAAACTTTTGTGAAATGTATATCCTTATTACATGAATAAAATGCAACAAGATTTGTGCCTGAAGATTCATAGATATGAATAATGTTCACACAATACCAAATTTCACTAAACTGAATGCAAAGATTTATATTTGAACTATAATCTCCAATTTGCATGATTTATGCCCTAGCGGTTGCATGACTGCATTTATCAGAAAGGGGCTGTTCTTCTTGTGAGGTAATTCTACTAAAGCTTGTGACCATTTGCCTCTTGATCAGTGAAATGAACTGAATCTCATTTTCTGTGTCTGACTTCATATGTTTTCCACCCTCATATGCTTTAACTCTGGCGAGAAAAATACATATTTCAAATGAGGATATGAATCTCCTGCCCATGAATCAGCCAAACACAGGCTCTGTGCCTAGTACCATCTTTAACATTTCTCCTAGACATGATAGTTGTCCTATCCACAATACGCATGGCTTTTAGAAATCTTAAATGTTTTTACACAGAAAAGTAAATACTCCCCACTCTTGTTCTTTAAGCTTCATAGTGTATCAGGTTGTGTAAGCATTTACTTCTGAGCAATCACGCACATTATAAGCAGGTGGCAGATCAGCAATCCTTAGATAGTCTTGAGACTCGTATTGATACTGATCGAATGATACTGCCTTTGGAAGAGGGATCTTGACTCAAGTCTAAAAATTGCTGAAGCTCAGGAGAATTTGGATCGGGATGCAAATGTGAACAAGTTGACTCTACTGGGTTATGGCAAATAATGAAGATCATCAATACAGTCTCATTAATGTGACCACTTATCACTGAAAGAAACGTTATTGACTGCTGCAATATCAGTTGCATTAATCAATTAACAAACAGTGCTCTCATCTTAATAAGAAAGAACAGCATAGTCTTGAGTAGAAATTGCATGCTAGAATAGAAATAGCCACATAACCATCTGTTAAAATAAAACAGGGTAGAGCTCTTCATACTTCTTCTAAAAATATGGTTTTGGTTTAAAATAACAAAAATGAAAATTAAAGGGAAAGGATCACTGAAAGCACCTTTTTTTTCCATGACTGATGCCTCTTCTGCAGCTGCAAGCACATTCATTTCTCCATAATCTCTAGCAGAGAGAAGTGCAGAAGAAAGAGAGCCTTCAGGTGAAAGGTTACCTACATTTATAATGTCAGGCACTGAGACTGCTGAGGTAAAAGGTAAATGGTAATTTTATCATTAGCGTGCCTGACCCCTTGCCCCCACCATATCTCATAGGAGACGTTAGGAACAGCTCACCTGTCAAGATGCAAACACTTAAAGGTCAATGCGCACAGAAATCTTCAAGAGCTTACAACTGAATTGCTGACACCTTTTATTATCACCGCTTAAATAAATGATTCAAGTGGCAAGACAAGGGTAAGATTGGTTTAATGTCAAGATTTACAAGAGGAATTTTTGGAGCATTATTTTCCAAACTCTGATCACATAGATATGATTCTTTAATTCTAGAAGTATGTGAACACTGAGGTGGATTTCACATCATTTACAGGAGTTTAAATATATATTCCTCCTTTGCAAGGTTTTCCAGCACTACACGAGGAGGAAGTTTTGCCTTCATTGGAGCAATGAATCCAGATTACTGAATCAACTATCATCCTAGTGTAGGACATTAGAAAACTCATTTGACATCTGCACATGAGAATTGGATAGTTATGCCTTAAGAGGATGCAAGGATGTCTTGCAACCTAACTGCAATTTTTTTAAAACACTTTCTACACTACATTGTTACTTAATGGTAAAGATCATTTCCTCTTTTTCTAAGTTGTTTTTCACATTGAAAAGCTCTGAAGTGTGGACACATCAGCACCAGGTTTTGGAAGAGCAGCAGGGTTCACCCATGCATGCAATGTCTACAGGATCAACAAATATATTCATTCTAAGGGGTGAGTGTAATTTACTCCTAACACTATGTACCATATCTCCTGTTGTTTCCAAAAGGGTCAGTCAGGTATATAGGACCCCTGAGTGTGACCTGCTTAGAGCTGATGCTCTGTAATACAAAAGCAATACTTTTGTATTGCTTCTATAAGGGACAGTCAGATAGCAGTGGTGTGTGGGCAGATAAGGGCAGAGAAATGGATCTGTCTCTGATTCTACTGCTCACCGGATGCTCAGTCAGTCATTTCTAAATGAGGGTACTTCAGTTTTAGGTGGAGATCTCAGAGCAATACAAAGGAGAAATGTGAAGCAGAACAGAGGAAGGCAGCTTATGTTACCCAAAAGCAGACCTCGCTCCTTTGTGCTGAACAGGTTCACAATCTCACGGCTCTGTAAGATCTCCTAGAATGAATCCCCTTTTCTTGCAGCTGTTACATTGCTTGATATTTCCAGTGACACCCTACCCTATCTTGTGCTAGTGAGTTGCCCTGAAGGGAGAAGGTATGTGCTTTCTGGAGGGTGTCAATGGTGAAGAGAGAGGGAGCAGGGTCAGCTTGGCACTGATGTGTAGTAAGAGCTTGATGTTGTTTGAATGGTGAGTGGTTTGAGATTAGTGTACATGTTAAAGCTGCCTTACCTAGAGGCTTGTAATTCTTGATCAGTAGAGGATACCCTGAGCATCCACTCCTATAAATTAACAATATTTTTAGTTTGACAACTACGAGCACAGCAACTGGTTATTAGTGTGTGATGCAAGCCCTCCTGCATCTAGAACTCTTTTGTCCTCCCTACACAATGACCATTATTCTCATTAATCTGCTGTCCTCTGCCTTGTCTCCATCTACTCCATCTCTCCTCAGAAATAATATATCCACTTCCTTTGACTTAGTTACCCTCAAATTTACTTCTCGAGGTAATGTTCCCATATACTTTTCCCACATATTTCATTAAACTTCTTCCTGAAACAGTTGCATACCAATGAAGCTAGTGAATAAAAAGCTTCATTTCTGCCTCCAATGTTTCACCTGTATCACTAGCACATTACGCTGCATACATTTTTTGCCTGTATTATTTTTGTTTCTGGCATCTTGTTGCTGCACTGCATAAAGAAGTAATGCAGTAATAAAAGAAGGTTAAATGAGAAAAAGAGGTGGGTGCCCCAAGAATGCTTAGTTCCTCTTCATACTTAAAGAAACAGTGATCAAAACCAAGGAATGGAGTGAAAGTACAAACAGTGCTTGTGAAAAATAGATTTTTCATAGAAGCCCCTGTCATCCAAATGCTTTGGTAGAAGCAACAGCAGGTAAGCCACACATTCCTGGTTGGTTGCACCACAGCAATACTTCCAGGGAATTAAGTCAGTGCTTCAAGAGGGTGCACCTACTGAATGCAAAACACAGGACAGTCACCTCTTCCACTTCTGTTTTTGAGCAGATCTATCGCATTTTTTTTTCTTTTCCTACAATAAGAGATCTGGTTATAAGTCACTTTCTTTGGTTTCATTGCTGTAATGTAATTCTATTTAGAAACATATCCGTAAATGTTATTGCAAGGCTGCAATCTCACTTTGGCTTTTATAAAATAAGAGAGAATGTTGCACCTGCAAAGGGCTTCTAGGATACAGCTGAAATGCCGTTTAAGACAGCAATTTTTATATTCTTTATTGAAATACCCATATTATTATTATCACTACTACTACTACTAACTGAATCTCAAGGGCATTAGAGATTACTAAGTATCTAATTTCTATTGACACACAGTATTTTGTATTTATTTTCCATCTTCTGTTGAAATTGCTTACTGTCTGAAGGCAGGCATTTTGGGAGAGAAAAGAAATTACCTTTTATCAAACTTTTTCAAATCACAGCCAAAGTCCTCAACTGAAATGGGAATGGACTCTAAATTATTTAACACCTTAGGAAGGTTGATCTAAGGCTTGAATGATCTTGAGCCTTGACTGATAACATGGGACAGCAGGTTCTTCAGCTTATTGAAAAGCATCTGCTTTCCCCGTAATTCTACATCCTTGGCTAGCATCCCTGCTAGGATATTTTCCATCATCACTACCTGCACTGCAGGTCCATCACTGGAAGATAAAAAGCAATGGGAACACTGGTTTCACGCAGTCCTGGTATGCTTAGCACCACAGCATGTAACGTTATTGAAGTAGGGTCCTGCATGGCAAGATGCCTAAAACCTCAGTGACCAGTGGCACCTTGCCTACAGGCATGCCTGACTGCATAGGCATGACATAAATAGACATTCACATGCCAGAAATATCAGAGATTTCACTGGAGCAGACCTCAACTGAACCACAGATTTAACTATGACTAACTTTACACAAGCAAGTTGTCTCAATGGGACTTAAACTTAGCCTGACACTTAAGCACTTCACTGAGTCAAGAAGGTAATGAGTGAAGTACTGGAATTACAGTTGCCATTTCATAAAAGGAACCATATAAAAATACATACTTTTGAAGGCAACTACAGCTTTCTACCTGCAGAGCTTCTTTTATGGAATTTAATACATAGCACCAAGCTGTGTGAAATACAATCTGTTTTGCCTTGCATTAGTCTTGTGCATCAAAAACTTCTGTACTATCTCAGTCTTAACCATGAGTAATTAAGATATTGTAAAATTGTTTATAACCATTATAAAAATATTTCCACTTTCTTACTTGACCACCTGAGGAAGACACCTGGTAGTAATAAAATTATTTTTACTACACATCTTTCAGGACACAGAGCAATAAAACACTTTCTTTTTTATGTAAGTATTATACAACTGTGCTTAAGCAAAACATCTGTTATGCCTCACCGATATCAAATAGCCACCTTTTTATGTTGCTTGGTTGTTTTTCTTGTTTGTTTGTAATTATTTATTTTCTATACCACCATAAGCATGCAAAGAGTAACCAAAAGGTGAGATCAGCCTAGCTCCAAAAGCTCAAAGAGATAGGAAGCTTCCTTGTTTGCTTACCGTGCAAAGCTCTTTCTTTTTGGGCCATAGTGGTCCTTATTTGAAATCTGTGTGCGAACATGTGAGGCACATGCCAGTGCCTCTGATGCTAGCTGGTTTCTTGCACATGTGGGAATAGACTACACTCAATATGGAAAGTAAACATTATGTTGCTCCTCCTGTTTGGAAGTTGACATGTTAGATAATAAGAACAGAGATTTTGGGTTTGTAGTAAGGTACTGCTGATGGTACAGCAGCTACTTACAGGCAGAATATGACAAAATATATCCAACACACCACCTTTACCCTGCAGAGAAGGACAACAGATCCACTTGCACCTCTCCAGAAAGTTGGACGATGCTGCTCTGACCATTTCCAAGACATGAAAGAAGGCAGAGCTGCATCAGGGCCTGTTCATTTTTATATCTGTTGATACATGCTGCCATAACCTCCATCATGGTATAAAACGTATCTCAATCTGTATGCACAAGGAAGTAAAATCAAGAAAACCCTGGGCTGGAGTATTCTGAGACATTCTTGAGGGACCTAATTTACCATTGCAGGATCAGGCCCCGCTTTCTTTCTGTGCATCCCCATAGACTAATACAAGAGGGTACAGATCACAGGTATCTCAATGTGGAAGTATCCAATGCTTACTTTTCCTCAATGGAAGTGCCAAAACACCAGCCCAAAGGAATGGAGCACTTGGTCCCAGCACTTCAGGATAATGGTTGCTCTTAAATACGGTTACAAGTCTTTCAACTACCTCTTTCCTCCATGCTTCTGCTTCCCCACAACACACTTTCTCATGCACATTTGTGGAATCAGACTCCAGTGCAGTGGAGGAGACAGATAGTCAGACTAATGTATCCTAGTACCTCTTAACACACACCAATTTTTCTTTGTTGTTTTGTTTTTTAATAATCTCCAAGAGCAAAATATGTAGGAAGCCATGCATACATTCTGGTTATAGACAAAAAGACAAAACACAGGCAGGAGCATTTTTATGGGAAGAAAAAAAAGAACATCCAATTTTCCACTACAAAACAGGTGCATTCAGATTTTCAAAGTACATCGCACTTGTCTCTTTTGTTTATTTAATCCTAATTTATTGGCTCAAAACAAAGAATAGTACAGTTTGGTTTTCTGGCATGTTCATGTCCACAGCAAAAAGAAGGTCATTGCATTTGGGTACTAATATACCAGTGCAGTAAGCCGTGATTAAAATGTCTCGGTAATGTTCTCAAGAAAGCATTACAACTGCTTGAATCCATATCCATCCATGGCCAGAGAAGAGGGGATGCTAGTCTGGTTTGGTTAAATAGATATAAACTTATTCCCCAGTCAGTCAGCTAGAGCAGCAGCCCTGCATTTCAGTGAGCTAAATAAAAAGATTGCCTGGGGTCAGGATAAAAGCAAAGGTACGCAGGGCCATGAAATAGTTTGTGCCATTATCATTTCACTTCAGAGGACCCAACAGAGCTCTCACCAGGGATCACGAGTGACCTCAGCTCTCCCTATAAGTTTCTTATGCCTCTAAATTTATTATAATGGTCACTAAGAAAGTGAAGGGTTAAACAAGGAGGATAACTTGGGGTGGGGGAGTGTTTTGGCTTTGTGTTATGTTCTAATTCTGTCAACGAGTCTGAGCTTTGGACAGATAAGCAGGGAGCGACGGAGTCCTTAGAATAAAGCGACGTGAAGGTACAATGCAAAAAAAAAGATATCTCTGTTCAACTTCTGTGTGAAGTTCTCTGTGCCTGAGCCATGCAACCCCTGCTGCCACTGCTGCAGCTTCTCCTTTTTTTTTTCATAATCGTCCTCGTTATGAGTCTTTGTTCACAAAGGTGGAAAACATGGAGTGCTCTAATGATGCATTATCACAGGTCAGAGAATGAACCACATAAATCTCCCTGGCATTTGTCTCCACACAATACCACTAAAAGGACAGCAGCATTCCTTAAAGATGCAGCTTTTCCCCAGTCAAAGATGGCTCAACAAGGCAATGTACCTGTGGGCTTTTGCCAGGATAATCACCTTTTTCTCTTGCTGCTCCTTAGGCAGCTCCGACCTTGTCTGCTTTTCTTCAGCCTGCTGTGTGTTCTGTAATGAAGACTAGAATTCAACTGTACACCTGGGACTAATAGCTTTTAAACCTAAATTATTTCTCTGCTGCAATTACAGTCAGGTTGTCATAAACATGCAAGCAGCACAGTACAGAGAGGAGAGATGCCTTCACTGCAAAAGCCATTTTGAAAGCAAAATTTCAGTCTAATTTAAAGACATTATTGTTGTTACAGTTGGAGACTGATGGAGTTGTCTTCGAAAACCATGGCAGTTCTGCAATTGGCTTAGTTTAAATCAACAGAAAAGAAACCTGGATTGCACAGAAGAGTAATAGTAAGACTATGTATAAATGTCAGTTACCAATGGCAGTTGTGCTATTGTCATTACAGTATGATGGCAGTTCAGTGAAGCAATTATGAATTTTTCATAATACCAATAAAAGCAAAGACTTTAAAAGAAATAATGAGGTGTACTATATATTATGCAAACAATTACCAAGAATGGAATAGAACAGAACAGAATAATTTTGCCATATACACTAAGAAGAATCCACTTTTTTAAACAAAGGTCATTGTACAGATTCTCTGCTGTTGTAAACAGAAAAGCAGCACCACTGAAGTCAATGCACTATTTTAGACCATCTGAGTATTAGAAATTTGCAGCTCAATTTATGATGATTTGCTTCACATGTAGCCATTACACTACTGTTAATTGTATGGAAGATATCACCATCCTCATTTTGTAGGAATCTAAATCCTCTTTCCTTGCACCCTGCATTGAATTACCAGCTGTAAATTGGGCACTTAGATGACTACTTACGATTTTGCCAAAATAACAACAGTTGGTCTTAGGGCACTACTGGCCATGCAGGACCAAGTGCAATACTGGCAATTCCTACTGGCTTTGAGTCATCCTTTATTACACATTTATATTGTAATACATAATCAAGTGTCATTTAATTAGAAGGTTATTCCCTCACAAAGCAAAAAGTCCATGCAAACAGTGCTGGCCCCCAGTGTGCTGCCTGTCCTGTTTTTATAACTGGACTCACAATAGATTTGGATTGTATGTTTAGGGAATATGGCTTGTGCAGACTTTCTTCCTCTCCATCCTGACAAAGATCTTGCAGTCCTTGTGGGTGTTCTGGCAGACTCTTAACAAAATCATTTTCCCATTCTCCATTTCTGATAGTTTGACTACTTTAGTCAGACTAGTCAGACTAGAAAGACTAGTAAATAGGAGCCAATAGCCACAGAAAGTAGTAAATTGGCAGGTAAAGGTTGATCTAGATATGCTGGTTTGTGTGTGCAGCGCAGATGTGAACTCAACCACAGGACACAAAGCCATAGTGGAAATGGTTGTCATTAATTCTACTGTTCCCAGAGCTATTTTTTCAGAATGAAATCCCATTTATTTTACATAATGTACATGTATTTACTTCTCTCTTTCTTGATTTGTGCTTCATCCTGCTTCCTGAAAAACAGTTTTCCAGCTCTTAACATAAGCAGAATCTTTCCTTCTATTTCCAGACTGAAGATTGCATATATTTCTTTTCTAGGTGTTCTCAGAGCAGCATATTTTCTCATCATGATGCCTCTAGACTGACTAGCAATCATTTTCCATCGAGCTCAAATTTTACTTATGATTTTTAAACAAATTTATCTAAATCACAAACCCATTTACGGCTGTGTTCTTCAATCTACAATTTTACATTCTCTTTCATGAGCATTCAGATCTGGTGATCAAAGGCTCTTTAATTGGTCCCTTGTTAAAACAAAACTCCTTGGCTGTAGGCTTTGACTTCCTTTGCATTGCACTCACAGGATTATCTTTCTTTTAGTCATACAATATTAGAAAGCCCATTGCATTTATTTAGTTCCAACGCAGAACTGAAAGCTCTTTTTCAGGGCCTTGTTCCTTCTTACACTGCCAGTGGGAATGAAGTTGCTCTGTAGACCCTAATATGCTGATCATACTGGCTTTTTCATAAACAGCTATGAGATACCTGGTGTGAATAATGATAATAACAATAATGCTTATACTGAATTTGCATTGTATGATGCGCATATCTCCCTGCAGAGTAGCAGGTTTTGCTAACCAGTATTTCATGACAGCTCTATCTTACTTCCTATGCATACAGCAAGGGGTCAGCTGAGAGAAGGAGCCTTTGCACAGTGAATTTAAAGTATATACAGTTAAGTGTATACAACCATCAGCAAACGTTGGAGAGTCTGAAAATAGACACAAAGCAGACATGGAATTCTGCATCCACCAGTAAAGATGGTAACACAGCTGACAGTAACTCCATGGACCAGAAGGACATCTGCTGAGAAACTTCCGGTGATGGACATCAAGCAAATGATATTTATCTGCAGGGAACTTGGAGTGAGAACCTGTTTAGAGAATGAGGTTAGAGAAAGCACAAGAAAATGAGTCTTGGTGCACACAGCTAGATTACCCACTGCTTCCAAAGCATTTTGGTTAATACTTCTCCTAACAAAGACCTAGGATAATTTCAGAATAAAGAAATCTCCAGGATGTGACAAATGTATCAAAACAAAAAAATATTTTCCCAAGGATAAACAAGTTACCAGGTAAGATATAAGAAAAGAAAATTTCCTTCATCTCTGATAAGACTGTAAAACTGTAATTGCTGAAGATGCATCTAACTCTCCTATTCAGCTGTACCAACTCCTGAAAAAGCACTGCTTCCAGCTTTCATTGCCTGCATTCCTTTTATCCCTGTCATCATGTTCTCACCAGCTATATAAAAAACATGGCATAACCAACCAACCTTCTCCCCAGAAATACAAAAGTGCTGATCATAAAAGTGTTTTCTGTGAGTCTAGGTATAGCTTATAATAAAATAGTACTTTGTACAGGAATGTGCTTTGTACAATGAAGGTGTCATCAGGCATTTTATTATTGACTCCAATGCCTATCAGTAATGGTAAGATTAATGTAATAAAAAAGTATGTACCTAGGCCACATTTTTTTAACTTAACAGGATTGATGCTTAGTTCAGCTGTGTCTTAAGTGTGTACCTAACATGAAGGGTGAAACTCATCTAATTCAAGTTCATAGAGCCACTCACCTGTTCAAGGACTTTTGCAAAATCGGGACTTGAATACGAAAGTCTGTCTTTTTAGCCCAAATAAAGAAAGACATGAAAACAGTTTAGAGAGTTGTTATCCTGCCATTCCTACAAATTAATCTCATCAAAATACTTTGCCCATTTACCATCCTTCCTTTTGTATTAATTTGCGTACAGACCTGCTGTTTTTGCCAACTCCTCTCAATTATTGAGGCATATGTAAGAGTAGATAGAATGGAAATACATTGTAATTAAAAGGTAAGGGATTGAAGCCAGGAGCTTTCCCTTCTTGTTTGCTAGCAAGCATCAGATACGCTGTCATTGTTTGATAAATAAGAAATTAATGCCATAAACACCAACACTCTCTTCAAACAGTTAAGAGTCATCCTTGGTATACAGCATTAAAACAGTCAGTACAGTTCAAAGTGCAACAGTGCCTCTTTGAGTCACGGTACCTATCTCCACAAAATTTATGTCTGTCATGTTAGTGCTACGTAAATGGAGCCACTTCATGTAATTTCTTTTAACCAGAACAGTACTGCTTCACAAGTAATTGTGCTATATATTAGATGAAGTCCTGAAAAAGAATAGTTCAGTTTTTATATAAGCACATGTGATGAATGAACAGTAGAATCAGCTGAGTCAGTAATCAATGGTTGACTACAAAATACATATGTCTGGGAATCCAATAAATTGATTTATTTTCAGAAATCATATCTTATGTTGAATGTAGAGTTTATCAACATTAATCTTCAATACTGACTGCCAGTGGGGCTGTAAGTTATTCATTTGTGTGAGCTCCCTGATTGATGTTGTTCATATAAACTTCTATTCTCAAAGCAATATCTATATGGAAAAAACATTTCACCATGATTAAGAGAATTATTGATGTTTTCATTGTTAGACAGTAACATCTTGTCTAGGATTCACAAATAGTAGCAGATTCAGTAGTGTCAAGTTTTTGATATTTGTGGTGGTATTTTGGATTCAAATCACAGGATGAGACTCCAGGCAAAGCACGAAACTTGCAGCACAGAGAAGCAGGAGATTCAGATAGCGCTAATACAACTTTATGCCTTCACAGTTCTGCTGGTATAAAATCCAAGCTGAGGTATTGAGAAACACTGTCCACACTCAGGGAAACATCCACGTAGAGGAACAGTCACCTCTGACCCTCTCACCGTGCCCTCCTCTACTGCCCCATCCATGCTCCAACTCCCCCACACCATAAAACTCAAATGTGTGGAGGGGGCCTCTCCACACTTTTGGAGTGTTTACATTTCGTTATGTCTTACATTATGGACATTCTCCTTAGACCAGATAAGAGGCTTTTATGACTCACTTGTCTAAAGAAAAGAAAGCTTTTTTTTCATTCCTATTTATTTCTCTGTTCTTATAGCTACTTTCATATCCTAACCACCTACTCTGCTTATTTTTCTAGCCAATTTTTTATTTACTTTACAATATTTTAGCTTTCTTTTTACAAATCAGCTTTAGTTCTTTATCTTTTTTTATCTGTATCGCAATTTTCATCGTATATTTACCAGTAGACATACATTACTGAAGGGAAGTCTGTTATCGGTTTCAAGGGACATTTGCTTGAGTAACTGTTGCTTTTTTATTGGCTGTCAAGAAGGGGGAAACTGGGAAGGTTTTTTTCATTTAACAACACCCACAGTTTGGACTGAAGTGTGAGGTCTGACTGACCTGGTCAAATAGTAGGATCCACAGGAGTTTTAAAATAACGTCAATCACATATTCCTCCCTTTTAGCCGGATAGTACACCTCTGAGTTACGTATTTTAGCTTCCTAAGGGTTAATTATCTTAGCTGGGTAGACTAATTCTGAATATCAACCCTAGGTTTAAACCCTGGAGTGTGGATCTGAGAAATTGTCTTCTGCTAATCCAACTCCCCAGAGGCATTTTAGGTGATTACAGTCATTCTTGCTGTAATTTATATAATTATAGAAAATCTGATTTTTCTTGGTTGTCTTTTTTTTTCCCATTTGTCTCCTGTTGCCTGGCCCAAAATAGAAGGTAGAGATCTCATTTACGCTGCTAGATATGTAAGTGTATGTATTTTCCCCAAGCTGTTGTATTGATCATGGGATGTTATGATGATGATTTACCAAGTGACATCTTTAGAAAAATATATCTGTGCTGAATTACCCATGCAGGTGTACGTGAGAGTCAAGATAAGGGAATGAAACAGCGTAACATGCATCATCACCCCTGTAAAAGTGTGGCATATTAAAGGATACCACCATGTGGAGGCTACATTCAATGTATGTATTGCAATAAACCATTCCAGTGAATAGGACTGGCACTTGTGGATGGCTTAACAGAGGATTAACAGTGTGGTACGGAATGCCTTTCTGCTGCAGGGGAAACAAGCGTTGTGGGGAAAGGTTGTATTTTGTATTACACCACTTGATAAAGTTAAAACCAGTACAAGCTTTCAGGCTTTGAATTGTCTCCTCAAATTAACTTACATCCTCAGATCATCACTATTTCAAAAACCCTAGTAGGTCATTTCCAAACCTGAGTAGAAGGAAAGGCTTCAAACCTTTTTCTGAGATGAGAAGCAAGAGTGAAGTGTTTACAAACCCTTGATTGCTCACATAACTCCTGGAACAGGTCATTGTGCAGGAACGGTTATTGGTGCCAGAGTCCTCGGGCACTAACAGCCTTGACCAAGCCTCACTGGGTGCCTCCACCCCACACTCTGCCCAGGTTCTAAGCTTCCACTGCCATCTTTCTTTCTTGGGGCTGTGCAGGAGCAGAGTAATACCTTCCCCGCGCACCTCCCGAAAGCACCAAACTTGGTGCATGTGCATGAGCCAAATGGTGGAGGAAAGAAGTCTGACGCCTGTGCCCTCCCTGCCTCTGAAGTAGCATGGCTGTCTGGTAGGGATGGACACTATAGCACAGGGAAGCAGAAGAACATTTCATTCATGATGGAAGAAAATCTGGGTCTTGGATGCCTCTGAAATTTCCCTGTTGTCATAAAGATTTTTTTTTGGTCTGTATCCAGAAGAACCTATCTTTCATGGCCCAAGCTGCCATGAGTTGTCTAACCTCTCCTCACAGCCCTGCATCCTCATTTCAGACCACTTTTCTTTGTAATGCAGTGCATGTAAGTAATGTGCTGAGATTTCTGGGAGGTGTCCAATTCCATACCCAAGCTATGCCAAGCCTTGAAGAGGTTGTATAAAAAATAAAACACACAACAAAAACCTGAGGTCTACAGCAAACAAAATCAGACTCAAAATCCTTAGCAAAGCACAGAGACAACAACTATGCACAGCTCAGAAGATACCAGATTAAGGATAGTTAGTTGGCACAGCTTAGCAAAGAGATAATACACCAGGAGTTTTATCCTCCTTTGTTATGGTCCATGCCGTAGAGGGAAGAAGCATGGCAAGAAAAGGACATGGAGAAGCTATATTCAGCATTGTATGGATATATGGATACACAGTGATTTAATCAATGTTAAAGGAAAAAAAATTTACGTATTTTTAATATAGCTTAAAGTGTTGGGAGGGGAAGGGAAGCATCTTATTTCAACTTGAATATTTTATTCTGGAAATGTGTATCAATTTCCTTGAGAAGGATGTTGTAGATTCTCAGAACTGGGACAATTTTACTCTGTTTCTCTTGTGCACCGTAGAGTGCCTGGATTGGAAAAGATCCCAGTCCAAATCTCAGCTCTCCTGGGAAGGGTTCTGACTATTCCTCTGAGTATTCACAGAAGGCTTCATCTCCTTCCACTTCATATGGAACACTTAAATGCTTATTAAAACACATCAAGGAGAGTGTGAGAATGGCCTGATAGTTGCTCAACAGGAAACCCTCCCAAGAAATGGAATCGATTGCAATAGATAGATAGATAGATAGACAGACAGAGAGATAGAAGCCATCTCCTGCCTGCTGTGCTGTTCTGCTCCAAGGATGCAGGCAGGACTTGGAAGCACAGGATCTGAGAGAAGAAGGGAAGGGGAAGAGAAAAGCTACTTCACACAAATTTCTTTTCCTCTCCTTCCACATATGGATCTATTTGAAATCCTTCTAAAGAAAAGAAATAATATTTTTGGTGGGAGCTAGATCAGACCCAAGTGAATACTTGGCAGAACTGGGAATTTTGCCCTGGGAAGCAACTGGCTGTAATTCTCCCCTGCACTCAGCTTCACAGCGGTATAACACGAACCGCAATGGCCCTTTGTTAGCATAACACATAAATGAGTCCTGTAGTGGTTGAGTTGCTTAAAAGAATTGGAATTCAACAAAAAATAGTAGTGCTTGCTTTAACGTTAGACTTCATGGTTTTTGATTCACAATATTGTTGTGAATCAAAAATCAAAATATCAGTAATTAATTAATATCATGGTGCACAAAGTAGCTAACATAGCTTTAAGCCAGTAGATTCCTTTGGGTTTGCTCCCACTCTGCCATTACAACAAAGAATAGGTGAATGAGATATTTAATATATTTTTTCATCAGGAAATATTATTCCTTAGCAATTTGCTTGTATTAAGGAGCAGATAATACACTATGTTCAGAACAATATTTATTCGTAGCGGTTCACCACCTCTTCATTTACATAAATACTTATGACATATTTCTTGCATTCTCCATTCTCTCCCCCCCTATAGCTTTATTTTTATTACAAGTTTTTGTATCTATTATTAGTAGTAAAATACTCCTAACCAGATATTTAGTTGGTGTCAACTGGATCTGGCCCTATAAGCTCTACTTGTCCCATTAAAAAATAGGCAGTGTGTGACTGAAAAGCAGAAGAAAAGTAATCACTGATGAATCATCAAGCAGGTTATTGTTTTTCTCACTCATGCCTCTCCATCTCACTCCCACATACTAAAAAAAAATCAAGACAAGCAAGGTTTTCAAATCATATATTCCTTCAGCAATAATAAGCTGGTTTATGCTTAAAGCCTCTCACCAACCTTAATCCCTTAAATCCCTTGCATGCCATAGCAAATTGAAATTCAGTTGCGGCTGTCCAGCCTTGTAAAGACAAACCATCCTTCATCAAAGAGGTGTCCGTATTGATAAATTGCTACCTTCATACGCATGACACTATCTCTAAAAGTGATTTGTGTACATTAGTACAGCAGAAAAAGATGAAACGAAGAACCCTTAAGAGTAAACGAAGATGAAGAATAAAAAAGATTACTTGGAGCAGTCAAGTAGCTTTTTACAGAATCAAATTTGGGGAAGAATCATTCATTGCAGTCTCTGTAAAACACAAGTCCTGCATATAGGCACAGCAGATATGACTTACCATGGATGTAAAACCCACCGTGGAATTGCTCTGATGTGCTTGCAAAGCTGTTGTGGGGATGGGGTTCAGGAGGGCAAAATACTGAGCAAATGGAATGAATTCTTCTGTTTGATTGAAAGCAAACATATTACAACATTAATAAGTATTTTGATTCCCACTGTTCTACTGCAGCTGGGATGAAATCTTAAGATGTTGTTGTGGTTTATCCAATGCACAAGCTCATTTTTCTCCTAGGGAAGCACAACTCTGCTGCTGTTGCTGCTGTCTTCCAATTTGAACTTGCGTCTCCTGAGTAGTTATTCTTCATCACTTTTTGCAGTGCTCCTAATGTAACACACTTTGAGAAAAGTTTGTTCCTGTTACAGTTTTTCACAGCAACTGCTGCTTAAGATGTAGAATGCTGTGCTGCTCCTGGTGCTTCAGGTGTCTCTGTATTTTTGCAATTAAGAGGTCTTGCTTTTGTGATTAAGAAGTCTAAAGAAACAAAAGATAAGGGAAAATGAGTACACCAGTAGAGGATTAGTAGGAATTGGGCAGTAAGATGGGAAAGAGGCAAATATAAGCAGCATTAAGGAGTCAGTTCAGTAACACATTTACAAATATATGATTAAATGTATGGGGATGATTAAGCAATTTTCTGAATCAGAACTTGAAGCTTAAAACTTCATTGCACACCTCAGCTGTTTCACTGATCATTATTAAAACCAGAAGTAACCGGCAAATCTGTTACTTAACAAAATGGTTTTTTCTTCAATGTCTACTTTTGTTTTCACATGGGATATTTAGACTCTGTAAAAGGATTCAGGATTCCTATGAATTTAGGCATTTAGTTTGTACTTTGGTTTTATTTTGCATAATCTCCTTTTATAATGTGGTACCAAAAAATCCCAAATTGTGTTGTTGTGTAAAATTATCCGTGGCATGTTCTGTCCTGTTTAAATTGCAAGTGTAAAATGGATTTGAAGCACATCTTTATCCAAACAAAATTCAATGGAGTTAACAGGTGACAGTTTGATAGTATCTGTTTTAGTAGTATCATTCTGTGTTGCAGTGATTAGTATGTGAATATCTATTTTGCAGCAATTAGGAGAAAAAAATCTTGTTGAAGAATCTACTCTGTAAGTTCCCAGCCCCAAATCATAAAGAGCAAAGGAGTATTAACAGCTTTCCTGCGTAGAAAGCCCTCTCTTGTCTCCTACTACAAAAACCTCTCAGACCTCAGGCTCTGTAACAAAGAATGGTGACAAGTTATGGTAGACCAAATTTTGCATCTGTGTTTTGAACCTATTTCCAGTCCTTCTCTCCCACTTTCTCAGCCTTCCCAGTGGCACTGGGGCACTTCACAAGACTCACCACTAAAGACAGCATTTGCCTGCCTAGAACAGGAGCATCAACCAAAACACCAAAAAGAAATCCAAATGAGAAAAGAGGTGATTCCAAAAATAAGAGCCTTTTTTAGAAATATGTGTCAAGTCTATATGTATATCCCTGAAGGTAATCAGAGCAGACATGAGAATTATGCTGATCCCTACACAGATCTTTTGTCTCTCCTTAAGGTTGGTGACTCACATCACAAAGGACCTTGACAAACAGAGGTGATTGACATTCTCCTCATTCAAACCTGATGTGCCTCAACCATTTTTCCATGATGCAATTTTGTATGCATGATCTGAGTTCTTCTACAATGTGTTGTTCAGACAATTCAGATGGCTTTGCACACCTGATTAATTGCTTAACTAATCCAGCAGGCTTTTCTTTCCACTTTGCAAATCAGAATCTCAAGTAAATTCCTCTATTCAAGTTGCTGCATTCACATGTTTATTTTAAACATAACATGGGTGCAGATGTTGGACAAACTAAACTGTAACTTACGTTGTCTGCTTTCTTAAATTGCTATTGCTATAAAAGCAAGCAAAAGAAAAACAAAGAGAGAATGGGGTGCAAGCAGCTCAGGTTCTCTTTCATAAAAACATTGTGGTTGAAGACCAGAGACAGGGTAGAAATCAGAAAGGAAAAAATGGCAGCCTATATGTATGCATGCTTGGATGGGTGAGACTCGAAACTCCTCGTTTCTTCAGAGCCTTGTCACCTTTGTGCTGTCTGCTATATGTACATATATGTGTATATGTGTGCATGTGCACATATTACTCTCTGTTAATAATTAAATGCTGCAGTTCAGGTATTTCGTTTATTTCACATCCCTGAAAATTTTTCTTGTAATGTAGAATTTTTGCCAAGAAAGAGTTTTCATACCTACATCTTCTTTCATCTTTATTGTCTGTGGAATCCAGAAAATCAGCATGTTTTCTGTTGTTTCTATAATCTCTCATTATATTTGTGTCTTTAGCTTGGAATTTAATTCTGATATTCAGATGAGTTCAGTCGTCCCACAGGATTTCCTACAGAACTTGAGAAAATTAGTTAGTTAAAACGTTGATCCTATTGATAGATGTTGATTTATTTTGTTTCCTGCATTAGTAGCAGTCATTTCACAGTAGCGCAGATACTTGTTAGGCCAGATCCTCCATGCAGACCGGATTTGCACTGTGAAAATGGTCCATAGCCTGAAGATCTTGTAATTTAAATAATTAAGAGATGGAGGGTGGGAGAGAAGCACGGGAAGTGTTCCCAGTTTACAAACACAGGAAGAGGGACGGAGGGCTGGGTCCGCGGCACAACCAGCTGAAGCACAGCTAAGGCGAGTGCCTCGCTGCTGTCTGCTCCTTACACAGAAAGGGGCAGAAAGGAAGCCCTCCAGAGGCTGGGTCAGCACACCTGAGACCTGAGTCTCTTCTACGAGTGTCTCCCCAACGATTAAGCAGGGAGCCAAAGGGCAACTGTGCTCCCAGCCAAAGAGGTTTCCCTGAGGGGCTGGAGGATGGATTTCTTTAAAGTTACATGATTGGTAAAAGACGCCGATAGCTCCTCAGGGGAGGGTTCAACAGAGTCCTAATTCTCGTGGAAATAAAGTAGCTAGATGGCTTTAAAAATCAGGTCCCACGCTTCACCTTTCAACTATTTCATATTGCCATAATGTTTACAGCAAAAACAATTTGCCAGGTCTTCTTTTGCCCCTGAGCTATTCCTGTCCCAATCCCCATTCCCCTTGACCTTGTCAGACCCACTTTAATGCCATTGCTTTCATATCTACCCTGCCCTGCACAGGCAGCCTGGAGGTGCAGCTCCGGAGCTGCTCGAGGACCAGGCAGACATCCCATGGGCTCCCTGGGACCGGCACCCACGGCAGCAGCCAGCGGGAAGCGCTGAGCAGCACGCAGCCTTCGTGCTTCCCAGCATCCAAAAGCAGTGCCCATGCAACACCCGCAGCTTCTTCAGGCCCAGGTATCAACAGCTCTTTCTCATCATCAAGGATTAGCCATGCCAACCTCACGCAGTACAAATGCTTCATTGCTCGCAGGTAAAAATCCCCGCTGAGGTCTGATATTCGCAGCCACCCCACCACAGGACTGCCCCCGCCTCCTCAGATATCTTGGAGTAGTAAACCATTTGTTTAATCTCTTTGCTTTTCCCTGACTGCCAGTAATGAAATGCTGCTCTTTCTGAAATAATTTCCTGACTATTTGCTAAGATTCATCTCCGACATTTCATTAAATATGATCATTTAACTGTACAAGTACAAATGTATTTTTAATTTAGCTTACTGCAGATATTATAGATGTGGGGAAATGAATTCGCATTGCTGTAGGACAAATATATCATTCACATATGAATGCCACAAAAGAACAAATTATTAAAAATTACTGAAACTTCCACAAAGATTTATACTTAACATTTCCATTTTCAATCTCAGTGCCAGGGAAACATATAGCTTGTCACTATATCACACATGATATTATGAAGAATGTTTGGAAGATTTCACTGGGAATCTTTATCAGCATTTCAGTCGTGGATTTCATGCCAAGGAGCAAACTCTGGTTTCAGGAAGAAAGGTGAATTCAGCTGGGGTTTGTTTGGAAAAGCTTGACTTATCAAACAGGCTCTCAAGCAAAGAGTTCCCAGACCACACATAAAAAAAGATATTACTTTAATGAAGATGAGCCCAAAAGAATATGAATAAATTAAATATTGATTAATTTATCCAATGCATCTTCCATCCATAATGTTTTCTAAAACATATGTTTATAAACCATCAAAGTCAAAAAATAGGGAAAAATATAAAAAATTAACCCCAAGTTGGTCACAGAGAGAGATGACTCAGATCCCAATATGTCTTTCAGATATTTTTGAATTTTATGAAAGGCTAGAGGTGAACTCTTTTGGGTTGTGTTGCTTGCAGGTTTTTACTGTTTCAGGACTAAACACTGTTGTTTAGTTGAAACAGAAAGTAAAACAACTACTATCAATATATTCTGTGTTTTAATATTAGAAGCATGTTTTTATATTA
>NW_010554078.1:0-42027 GCF_000687285.1 Phaethon lepturus | reverse complement strand
CCACCCAACTTAGTGGGGAAATCTTTGGAAATAAAAAAATACATTTTGTTTATGCACCTGAACTGGTTCCATGTTTTTAGTCCTGCAGAATGGAAATTCTAGCCCCAGTTTGACAATAGAAAATGCAGTACAAACCTAGAAATCAATAGTAAAGCCTTTACTTCCCCTGCTGAGAAAATTAGAGTTGTAAATTACCTTGTGACCAGGTTTTTAGTTATGTACAGGTCTGCCTGCCATATATGAGCAAATGAAGGTGAAAATATAAGCTGTTCAATTGCTGAAGACATTTCAGTACGCAAAACGTACAGTTATTATGAAGGATGCTTCTCTGAAACCCTAGAAACAAAAAACGTAGTGGAATTTCCAAGGAAGTTCCTTTGGTGATGTCTCAGCAAAAGTACTACTTTGAAAAAAATACATTTCCTTCTTCATTCTGAACAGGCACAGTTTTTGCTAGGGCAACTATCTGTACAGCTGGAGTTTGAATCATTAGTGTTTCAAAAATCTTTTCATACAGAATCTCTTCATTGCTCTCAGATCTAGTGATGATCTAACTCACTTAGAAGACTGCTCTCTTCACGGAAATACAATGGATAAACACATTCAGCAGGCATACTATATGCAGTCAAAATATGCACAATGGAAATGGAGCATTTGTTTTTGAGCATTTAACCTTGTATTGCTGTCAGGTCCTTCAGTGAATCAGGAATTAAGTAACAGCAGTTTCACAAAGCAGCTACTACTTTTTCCATTTTTCTATCACCTCTGGTTCCTTTTGAAAACATTGGTGAATTTAGGTAAATTGGGAAGCCTGCAGATTCATCAGCACTTTAGAACTAATTAGTGGCTATTTAAACAGCAGGACTGCATGAAAATAATTGGTACATATAGAACTAAATAACCTCTTTTTTTTTTTTTGAGGCAGTATCGATTTTCATTTCAGTATCAGTATTTTAGCTCGTGTAACTTGACTATTTCCAGGATAACTAAGGGTGGGATTATCGTGATAATATTTCCAGTACAAGAAGATGGAGGAAACAGTCAGTTTCATTTTAACTCCAATAGACTTGCATTATTAACAAAAATTAAATGAATCCAAGTAAGGAGATGTGCATTTTCAACCCCTTTTCTTCTAAAATGAACCCCTGTAGAATTCCTTCATCAACTGCAAGCACCTCTTAATTTATCTGTCTGCAGCAAAATGTTAATTGGTAAGTATGCCCTTAGGGGTTTTTTCCATCTACTCATTTATGCTTGGGACAAATTCTACAGTGGAATTGACTGTCTGGATTAGCAGCAAGAAGATTCTATTGAGTTAAAATTTATCTGCTGTTGAAGTTTATTTGCAGTTGAAAAGGAACAAGTGGCATAAACCAGCTTTCCTTTCTCAATAAGCAATATACACAAACTTTCAGAATTCTGATAGCCAGATCAAGGTGTCTCTCAAGGAGTTATTGATAAAATACACTTTTTTCTTAAAAATATAAAGCTGTAGAACACTCTTTTTGTGGAAATGTAACTAGAACAGACTGATAAATGACTTTTTGAAAGGTTATTTGGTTTCCTTCCAGCCAGGAACACCGCTACTTTGCCTAGAGTTAAGGAAAAAAAAAATCCTAAGTGTGTAATAAGGTTTGACTTACCCAAAATATAATGATTCTCTCCTGTTTCTTCTACAGGCTACTCATCAAGGAGCATTTTAAAAGCACCTACTGCTCATTCAGAGGCATTAAGGGCTGAAGCAAGCCAGGAAACTGCTTCAGCTTCCATAGTATCATCTGTTCTGTCCACTTCACATTCAGAAAGGATCAGCCATGTACAACAAGAAATCCAGACAAGGTAAGAAATTCTTGTTCTGCCTTGTTTAATAGCCCCTGCATTTTTAGTTACAAAAATATATTCTTTGCAAGTTTGGAGGGCTTTCTCCCCAGAAAGCTTATATTTGGGGTTCGTCTGTGGCACAACAGAAGATACCTGTTACAGTCTACTGCTTGTTCTCCAAGCAATATATGTATGAGTGTGAAAGCGCCTCACAGTAATGACTATATAAAAAGTAGTGATCTATCTTAGTCCTGTCTCATGCATATCTCACTGTAGGTTTTTCTTTGAGAAGCATGCTTGTGAACTGGCACATATGGAACTGTCCTTATTGACTGAAGAAATAAACACTATCTTTTCCTTTTATGAATCATCCAGAGCTAAGGAAAAGGAAAACCTCAAAGGCAATTGGGTAAGGCTGGCATTGTGTCAACTTAGATTTCTCAGCTGATACGCAGGAAAAGAAAGTTTTCCATTTTCTTTTTGAATTTCTTTCAGCTTTCCCACATCACTTCCAAAAAGGAAATCGAAGCAAAAAGGAGTTTATTGAAGAAGAAAGAAATCTTCTGTTCTGACTACCACAAAGCAAAATAGAAACTAAATTAGTTTTCCTTTCTCAATGTTAAGGCACAAGAAGCAGTGGCCTTATTTTTAGTAACTCTTTGGTGCTTAATCCCACAGCAAATCAGGCTACTTATGTTACTTAAATGAACATGGACATCTACTTTCTGGCTATGTTTTTTAGATCTCAGGCGCAGTATGACACAATTCTCATTCCTTTGATGCTCCTGATCATGAAAATGTTTCAGTTGGTATGTCTATAGTTTCAGGGGATGAAGACCAGTAAAGAAACAGAAGCAACTGGCACAAAGGATTCACTGCTGAAAGAACTGTCAGAACACCACCACCGCTCTGAACGAGTTCTCCGTCAGAAACAATTGGAAGAAATCAAGCATTCAGGCCTCAGCCCTGACTTAACAGTGCCCAAAGAGACCCTGCATTTTCTGGAAGAAATTCCACATCTGTTGTCAATTTGTCATCTTGGCTTACAAATCCCAGATTCTAACTTTGTTGAACAGCAAGTGAGTTTAAGGCATTTTCTTTGTGTTACTCCTGCTGTTGTTACCTCACTGCTTTGCAGAATGAATGTAATCTTCACTGGATGATACAAACATACATGTTAGCCACATGGGTGGCTGTGTTATCCAGAGCAGCTACAGGCATAAATTAAATGTTCCATGTCTCCCTGTACTGGACTATATATTTTTCTACCTCAGTACAGGAGGCAAAGCACTTTCTTTATGAAAGAAAAACACCTCTAAGTTTTAAACTATCATTACCCAAGCAAAACTAGTGACATTACCAGTATGAAGCTTTTTTTTTTCTTTAAAAAAAAAAAAAAGCTTGTTTACTGTGTTTACTGCCCACATTCATTTCCTTTCCTCACATGCCTAAATATAGTCTTTCTTTTTTCTTCACAACCTGTCTTTTGGATTTTGATGCTTTAATGGTCCTCGTTCTATCCCCCAGTGTCTTAGGATTTTATTACACAGGATGATTCTACAACTATAACATGCTGTTTTTCCTCCAGTGTGCCCTGGGTTTTGCTAGGAGAGTAACACTGAGAGACAACCATCGAGGCTTTGACAGTAGAAAAGCTCCCTCTTCTAACAACAATTTTTCCTCAAAACGCTTTGAGTTAACATCTCTTTTACATTCTTTCACTTTTTAGATAGGCCCACTGGCATTTCTGTAATCTGAGTGCCCACCAATGGTGGGGCCTTTTAGCTCTTACCACTCCATGTACGCACAGACCTCATGCTACTGTCTGACAGAAAAACATTGTTAGAGAAAGCTTAAAAGATGTTTAGACAACTTACAGAAAGTACTTCTGTCGCGGGTAAATTCTACCTTTGCTATAACCTCATTTATACAGGCAACATTTATACAAGCGGCTTTTAATATGGCAGAGAGTCATTCTACAGTCAGATTCTGTAAATCTGCTCTGGGAGCAGATGTCTGCCTATCGCTTGTTAAGCTAATGCCAAACTTTTTAATTCATTTCCCAATTTCACCTAAATTTGCAGGGGCATGGAGGACTTGGAAAATAAAACACAAATTTTATGAAAATGAACAGGCAGGTAGAGAAGAAATACAGACTTTGCAAACCCCTCTGAGGAAAAACTGCAGTGTGACTCCATGCCTTAACTAGGTAGGAAAAGCTTCCCTTGGAGCCTCTATAACCTTAGAGAAAAGTCTAGTCCAAACTGACTCGCACTTCCAATCGTAATTCTGTAGGAAATTTGGCTTCACTAGTTCTGGTGACCACAGTGCTATTTGTTGGTGTAGGAAATCCCTATCCTTTATTCTGTTTTGCTTAATAGAAACTAGATTCTTTGGAAGTCGAGCATTCGCCAGACTCTCCAACTCAAATGTTACAAGTTTCAGCAGTGAAGATAGTAAAGCTGGAAGCTCTGAGGCAAGCATGTCTGTACAGAGTCCTGGATCTCTACAACAACCTTCAGGTACAGGCATTTCATGCCTCACCCCTCCCTGCGTAAGCCTCATGGTAGTTCTCAAAACTTACAAGCACACAGATGCCCATCCTGACTGACAACCTACAGGGTGTGCAGGGCACATAGGCTGGGGCATACATGCAGGCACACGGCAAAGTACCGTTACAGTAACCTTCTGCACAAGTCAACGTGGCAGAACCCCACTATTAAAAGCGCTGACAATTATGCCCACTACAAACCCAATGCTAGAAGCAAGTTCATTTCTATTAAAAAAATCATTTGCTTATATCACTATGCTTACCTGCTTCAGATTCTGACTTGCCCAGAAGGTGTGACAAGGATCCTGAACAGTTTTAACTACAAAAATAATGGTGAAGAAGTCGCTCAAGAGGTCGCTCAGAGTAAAGAGAAAGAGCAAGTAGCAAGAGCAGTGGCTTTTCTCCAGAAGCATCATCAGGAAGGGGATTTGCTTAAAGGTTTAAAGGAAGAGTCAGAAGCTGAGCTGAGAAACATGCAGGCACAAATTAGGCTGGAACTTCAAAGACAGACAGAAGAAAAGGTACGTCAGCTAAAGTATTGGTATTGTCATTTGCTAACAGCTATAGGGAGGGACGAAACTTTAGTAAAATCTCTGGCCATGTTATTTTAGGTTCATGTTTTATGTCATTCACAACTATTTGACTTGTGCTGTCAGGGGAAACTTTTAGAAGTCCCTTTTTAAATTGATGGAATCCATTGTTTTTCACAATAGTTCATTTTTTCCCTCTGGATTCCTGTTTTCAAACCTGCGGTGAGAATTGGAACATTTCCAGACTTTCACAAGTCCGCAAGTAATCTGTAAGACTTTGTAATGTTTTCTTTGCAGATGCAAGCCAAAGAAATGCAAGTGATCCAGGAAACCGAAGGAGAGAAGTTAGGGAATCTTGTGGCGTATGTCGTCGTATCTCAGAGACACCTGCGGCAAACAGTCATTATGCTACAAGATTGCTACAGGCTCAAGAAGATTGCCTTGAGGTCCCAAAAGGAGGGCACAGGCCTGGAACAGCTTGTTGTAAAGTTCTCTTGATAGTTTGGTTTAGAATCTGGAACTCCTCCAGTGTGTTGTCACAAAACTTTAAATTTTACAAATTTCTCAGGAATTGTGGTTCTTTATGGAAAGGGGACAGCTAACTCCAGATTACAGTATATTACACTGTACATTTTTTAATGCCAAAAATAATTGAAAATATCTTGGGATTAGCTACTATAGATCAGACACTTCATATCCATTTCTTAACATAGATTTACTTAAGGCTGCTTTGAGAATCTTAAATTTATTTTTGATAGCTGTGGTTTCGTTATTTGGGTATTTATATGCAACAGCATTAAACGGTGTGTCAGAGAGCAAAATACTGTTACCTAGCTTCCACTGCCTTTGATGGCATTTTCAGAAGAGTCAGAAACTCTGACTCTTAAATCTGTTCTCCATGTATTGTGTGTAAAGTAAGATAACCAAAGCAGGTTCACACATTTCATGTTATATTTCACATGACCATTTTATCTTTCAGGAGTCATCAATGGATGACACCAGGGATATTTTGCATCTCGTGAAGGACAACACAGAGTATATATTTTTTGTGCTGGAATTTATACAAGCTGTGAGATTATTACAACTGAGAGAGGCACAGTTTAAGGAAACAGTCAGAAGCCTGAAAGGCTGCATCCAGGAGAAGGTAAAACTGAAAATATATCACCTAGCAATTTTGTTCAGAAAATGCTAAATAATTTGCATTGCTATTGTTAATGTGCAAAGGACTTTGTTCTACAAGTATCACCCTTTCCAGAATAATACCAGGATCTTGTGGTCTGTTTGTTTGTGGGTTTTTTTTCTTATATACAATATGCAGCTTGTGGATGAAGCTAACATCATAGCCAGTGAACTGAAAAAACTCAGAGAACAGAAAATGAGAAGACTGGAAGAACAGCTGAAACTCTTCCAGGAAAATAAAAGAACAAAGAAGAATACGTCAAGGAATTTTGATCCATTGCAGGTTAGAAAACAGCAAATCCCAAAAGTTTTCTAATTGAACAGGCTGCATCTTATGCACAGTACATAATATTAATGATACAATGCCAATGAGACCATGGCTGCAGCTATATAGTGTGGATTATGTCCTGTACTATGAGATTCACAATAGAATATGAAGAAAATGGTTGAATGGAGAGATTAGGAATGCAATACTTTAAGAAGCTGGAAAGGGATAAGAGAAACACAGCTTTCAAAAGTAGGTTATCCCCCAAGTGAAAGTACAAGGTAACAAAGAAGAAGAGCTTAATGGAGTTTTCTTCTTTACAGAACAAAAATGCCACCTTGAAAACAGAAGAAACAACAGAAAAAAGAAAATACCTCTGGCAGACTTTCCAAGAGGAGCGTCTGGACCTCAAAGAATCTCACATATGGCAAATATCAGATGAAAGAGCAAAGCTGCAGGATCATCTGCTGTGTGGAGAACAGAAGAGCGAGATGAAGCCCACAGGTTTCGGTCCTACAGCATGCACTGAGCAGCATGATAGGGTACTGTGTGACCACTTTCCTTCCCACAACCCCCCTCAAGTTTCTCGTGTTTTCGTTTGTATTCTGCTATTTTCTGATTTGCAGACTTCCTGAAAGATTGTGAGGACTGGTGCTGCAGAAATGCCATATCTAGTACAGAGTGCTAATCATTATAGAGCCTAAGAAATTTAACAGCAGAAAGCACGCTAAGCAGCTAGTGTCTGTCCTAAACAAAGTATGTATTGCCTGAAAATTTCACTCCATGACAGCCTGCTGGATGTCTCTGTATTTGCTGCTTAATATTTTTTCTGGCAATTGAGTAATGCAAGGGAGCATAAATTTCTAAAATACAGACCCTAAGTTTATGCAAGGGGAACCGTAAATAAAATGTCACATGGAACCAAATACAAAATCTCCGTTGTGCTTTTTATAGGCGCTTTTACATCTCCTTACTTTTCCTTGTAGAACTTGATGAAAGAATGCAGTGAAACAAAAGCTTTCTTAGGAAAGGATTTTCATCCAGGTTTGCAGAAGTTGAGAATGAGATCAGAAGAAGAAATAAAAGAAAAAGAGATGCAGCAAAACAACAGTCCTCTATCATCCACCACCAAGTCTTTCTGGGTTCCAGGGATACATCATAAGGCAGATGACCAGCTCTTATTGTTCTTGACTAAGAGTAAGTCTGGTTTTTCAAACTCAAGTAACCTATGATACTTTTTTGGTACTGATGCATCACCTGGGGGTGCATTAATGCTTTGGAAATGGAATGAACAGGGAAGAGGTGGGGTGGAACTCAGACTATAGTTAAAGTATGAGATGAAGAAGAATGATGTAATTCTGAAGAAAATAAAGTCAGTTGCATTCTCCCAACTAACCATCAGCAGGAGAATGACTAAACACTCCTTGAAACTGAGCAAATGAATAGGAAGATTTTAGATTAAAAGTACATTTTTCAGCTCAGAAAATATCAGTTTTCCACCCTTTCAAGTAAAGGGCATTAACAAAATTCATATATAAAACTGGATACTTACACGGATGCTTGCCTTTTCTAGGACACGAATACAATTAAGTGTCTTACCTAGATGATGTTTATGCATCTTCAGAGGTGAGCTTATTCCATCCTTAGGGTTAGCAGGTCTGTAGGGGTTTTCTTGAAACCTCAGCAGCTATTTGACAAGTAGCAGAATTTCCTCCTCTTTCGATTGAAAAGATTTCATAGGTGTCAGATGAACTATCACTATTGAAATGTGATCAATTGCTTAATGTTTCAGAGTCTTTTCCAGTGCTTTCTCTATGAAGTAAACAGCTGTTTATTTACTCATTAGCTTGATGGAGTGGGATAGCACAATCTTGGAATTCAACTAAACATAAAGAAATGTAGCAAAAGAAATTTTAATTTGAAACAGTGTTATATGAAACAGACGAAAAATAATTCCTTTATGCAGCATAATTGGAATTAAGGAGAGCACACACCAAGTGCTGCATCAAACAATCCGCTTGACCTCGTTGCTCTCTTATCACCCTGTAAGCAATTCCCAGAGCTTCCTGAACAGGAAATGGTGCAAGAGTCATGTAATTATCAGAATGCCAGAGAAAGATTTCTTTATCTAGCCCCTTGGAGAGATTCTAATACATTTCTGTGTTTTTAAACCTATTCCAAAAATTAGATATTTAGTCAAAAAGTACATTTATTCCTAACAGTTGCTTTTTAAACTGCTGTCTTAGGCTCAAATACTATGTAGAAAACTCAAGGTTAGCTTATGGGACAATGAGAGGAACAGGCACAAACCCCTCTGGAATTATTTGTAGTCATTAACTAGTATAAACTGTTCTCACAGATATCAAGGTGCTGAAGCAGGCAGAACACCTGATGGCATCCAGAATCATTCTTCTGAATCCACAGTTCACAACGCCTTCTCTGTATGGTAAAAACCTTTATTTTCACTTTATTGACTACTGCCCCACAAAGAGCTGCCCAAAATGATCTCACAAGAGGCTTCTTTTTCTGCCAAATACCTCCTTTTTGTCTGCTTAACAACAAAATACATGAGCCACATGTGGTATCTGCATAAGTAACTTGCATACAGCTGTGAATTAGCAACTATGCAGTCCTTATAATAAACTGAATACTGGGATTTAGAGCACTTAAACAGGCATTAGAGGGAAAAAAAAATTCCCATAAATTCTGGTGAGATATGGCATTTGACACTGATAGAAAGTCACTATAGCATTAAGGGCAGATAGAAAACCTTTTCTTGTCAATAAAAATACATCAGTGACAAAGACAACTTTGCTAGGAAAAATTGTGAGGAGTATTCTGTAAGCAGTCCCAACAAGAACAATGGGAATGAGAAGTGCTTGGTCTTGGGGGTTTTTGTTTTGTTCAGGTGTTTTTTTTTTTTAATTGAACATACTGTTCTTCCTGTTTAAACAGACTTCCACACAATATTTGAGATATGTTATCCCTAGTGAATGGGATAGCATAGAGAGTTTTGGAGAGAAAGATATTTTCTCTGCAACATTAACACCTTCGCCCAGACTTCAATGTCATGCTCCAAACAGCAAAACTGTTTACCTGTTTCACCTTACTTGTCTACTTGTATTCAAAAAATATGTTTTCATGGCACTTCAGGACATGGTTTAGTGGGCACAGTGGTGTTGGGTTGATGGCTGGACTTGATGATCTTAAAGGTCTTTTCCAACCTTAATGATTCTGTGATTCTACATAATTACAGTGTCTGTAATGTATAAAAATATGGTAAGAGATAGATTGTTTAGGAAAATATTTCCATATTTGTTTACACAGGTGATGATAAAACTAAGTGTATAAAAACCTCTTTTCTTCTTGGTCTTCTGAAAGATGTGAACGATGAGCTCCAAAGTCATGCGGTGGCAGCTGGACTACTAGAAAGCCAAAGGCTGGACAAAAGTAAATTTCACCTCTGTTCTTTCTTACATGAAAGTCAGAACTTGAGTGTAATGTGAAGATTTCTGTTTCATCATTCAGGTAGCTGTTGGTTGTGTTTACTGTGATAAGATTTTGCTGGACAGACATCATAAAGTTACTCTCCTCTTTGGAAGAAGTGCTCTAGCAGTGAAAGAGAAAGACTCAGAAAACATAATCATCTCCAATTTCACTGCTGATCAGCTGAGGCACATATAAGTAAAATCAGTTTTCTAGGCCTTAGTCATCAGAGATTTCACTAGGATGACTGAAGTTTTGGGCATTGCCTAAGAGTATTGAGCATTTCATGACTCTTAAAAGAATTCATAATGCATCAGAAGAGTTTCGTTTTATATTGAACAATGAAATTATGAGGTGAGAAGTGCAGTATATTATATACTTGTATTGCAGTGTTATCTCTTGGACAAACAAAATGAAAATAGAAACCAGTTAGTCTAATGAAATGCTACTTTTCACAGAAACAGTGAGTACTTCTCAGGGTATACAGGATGCCCTGATGACTCAAGGAGGAGAACTAACAGTAGTTGATCCTGCAACCCTTTCTACAAGAGAATTTGTCATATATCAATATGGCATCTCCATCCTACGGTTTCTTAGATTTCACATTGAGGTAAGTTTTTAAGATACTGATACTTAGTAATCAGCGCTTCCAAAAGAATGACAGTTAACAAAAAAATTCTTCAGCCAACAGGCTGAAAAGTGTCTACCTGTTATAAGGTAAGATCAAGTAGAGAATGACCAGTGTGCAAATATCAGAAATTCAATTCTGTTTGTTTTCTCCACAATAGCGTAGGACTGATTTGAAGTCAAACCTCTGTCCCACAAGATTCATGGTCAGTTCTTGTATTTACTGTGGCATCTTTCTTTAGTACATCATTTAATTCTTGCATTACCTACTCCCTGCGTACTGCACAATATTGTGATAAAACATATTTCCTTTATAACTTGGAGCAAGGATTCTCTCATTTTCTTTGTACAGTTCTTAGCACACTATGGCTTTAGTCTAGGTAAACTCTCCAGGGTCCTTCATCAGTGTATCAAATAATAATAAAAATTATGGTGACTCCAGCCAGAGCTCAAGGGCTGGAGTACACTTTCATTTACTTAATTAGAAAATTGGCAAGATGAACTACTATGATTTGCTAGGGTTTTTTCAAATGGTCTCCATTTTCATGTGGTATTTGTTGGCTCTGTGTACCCACTGCAAATCAAAACTGACATTTAAATGAACTTCTATCCCATTAGTCCCTCTTTGCAGATCTGGTATGCATACACACTTTTTACAGAAGCATTTTTCCTATTCTTTGCAGGCTCCAGAAATTAACCTGTGCATTGCTTCCAGCATACCTCTTAGTAACGCCACAGGCAATGCCTTCAGAAACTCCTTCTTTTATCAGGTTTGTCAACTTTACATATAGCCAGTCTATGCAATATTTTGATATCCATTAAGTTCTGGAACGAGGAAGTAAAAATGCAAAAATGTTTCATACTTTTCAAGTCATAGTATGCTTAATGCATTCTAGGAAAAAATATTGATATAAGAAATCGTCAATTGTTAATGGTATGTTCCAGATATATCTGAATACAAACTGAACAGAGCACTTTAGGATACCAAGTTGAATATATGCTTAATGTGAGGGTCATACCCAAAGCATGTTTATTAAATCAGCTCTGGTTACCCAGTTTCTTATGTCCAAATTCTACCACTTCCATTTCTACCAAATTCTCTATAGGTCAAGTTTATAGATATCAGTAGTGTATCAGCATTTTACTTGCTATGATTAAGTTACAGAATCTGACTGTTTAGTGTTATTTATTTCTAAAACTCTGGGACCTTGAGAGAGAAGTATTCTAAAGTTCATGATATATAACTATAAACCCACCTAGAAACAGAGAATGAAAGAATGTTTTGGATTCACGTCATAGAGTATTAAGTGAAGTCTTATGACAATGCTGTTGTCTTGTGTATATGAGTAATCCCCAGCATTCTAATTTGAATCTTTTAACCTGCCTAAAATTGTGACAAACTATTGGAAGAGATGCATCAGCTGAGCTGACTACTGCTGTGCCCTTGTCTCAGCTCTGGATATTTGTTCTTTCTCAGAATTCAAAGAACAAACTATTTGTTCTAAGGGATTGCCTGAGTTCTGTAGGAAGTTTCCTTCTCCTCCTCGTGCACTGCTTAGCTCATATCACTGCTGATGACTTCAACCATGATGCCAACCCACTCTTTCTGAGGCTTTTTTATCAGGTACATCAATAAGTTCCAAATGTAATTACGTTATAGCAATGTTTGTTAAAAAAGACCATTTTTAAAGCGATGGGCTTAATATTAACACCTTTGTACAACTCCCAATAATAAAAATCAAAAGAAGATATAGAAGAAATAGATAGTTAGAAAAAGATAGTTGACTGTTACCTGAACTGCCATTACAGTTACACAGCAGCTGTTCACAGGAAAATTAATATTCAACATTCAAGGAACACTGCTTCACTTTAAGTGAAGGCAGCAAGGCAGCAGAAAAATCCACCATATCGTGTATTAACATCCTGCCTGCATACAAACGGCACTAACTCAGAAATACTTGTTTGTTCCACTGACAGCTAAAGTGAAACACAGACAGCTACATTCTAACCATCAGCTGGCCAGTACATGGGAGAACCAGAGAATAGTCTTTCATAAAAATCATAGTCCTGACTCAAAGAACAAAGTTATACCAGACACAGGTTTGTTGAGAAAGAAAAATTGAACCGCAGTGTTCTTCCCATGATGATCAACACCTTGATGCATTGCCACCTTTTCCATTCAGCCTTTGATAAAGTGCGCTTTTGTATTGCGGGAGATATCCATTATAATCTTATTTTCCCCAAAGTTATACCCAATGTACACACAGTGATTTTAGTCCCGTACTGAAAGCCACTCTTTATGAATGATGATTCTCCTCATAAGTGGTAAGGACTACCAGCATTGTCTAGAAACCAACATAGCACAAATATCCCAGACAGGATTCTGCTCAAACATAGCACCATGTTCTCATCCCAATGCTGTCTTTAACAGCTGCATATTAACCACATTATGCAGCATATTTGTAGTCTCTGTCAAATCCCCATGAGACAAATTAAGTTATTTTTTCAGATGAAATAGGCTTCCAGAAGTGAAAACCTGTCTTGTTACCCTAATATTGATTGATTGCATCTTTTTTCCTCCCCTTATTAATATCTCTGTTCAGCTGTAAAGAACTGCATGCAGGTTTTCAAAACAATTTTGTTTTTCTTTCTAGGCACTAAAGGCGTGTCTTAGTGAAACTTTTTCTCTCAGACTCCAGCTGTCAGCAGTTCTCCAGGGTGATAAATCTTATGGGATAAATCAGATGTTGCTAAAGGAAGAACCATTTTCCAAGGAAGAAATAAACCTCATCTCCCAACTTTTTGACGTGAAAGTGAAAAACCTCACAGACGTGGAAGCATTTGAAAAGGTAATAAGAAAGATCATGATCCCTGGTCTGGTTGAAAGCTCACCATTCCTATTTCCTTACTTTGTTACAAAATGGTAATTTAAACTGGCTTATAGATGCCTGCCTCTCCAAGCCATTGCTTGGTAAGGTCAGACTCCTGTGGAATGTCAGTAGAAACTGTATTCATCATTTAAACTCTTGAGTTTAAAAGTACTCTTAATGTATTGGAAAAGCAAGCCTTGGTTTTCTGCAAAGAGGTGTTCATAAGACAGGTAGCCAAAAACCTGTTCAGCCATCCCTTAAGTACCATCTTTGTACAGATGGGATAGTTCAGTAAAACTATGACCCAAACTAGAGCTGGTGAAGTACACTTAAATATCCTCAGGGGTATGGATAGGCACAAGCAGTTTGAGCTATTTGTGCATAAGTCAACTCAGCTGGGATCCAGAGGAGAGACTGCTTCCATCCAGGGGGACCTCAACAAGCTGGAGAAGTGGGCTGACAGCAGCCTCATGAAGTTCAACAAGAGGAAGTGTGAAGGCCTGCACCTCGGAAGGAACAACTCCATGCACCAATAGATGCTGGAGGCTGCCCAACTGGAAAGTAGATTTGTAGGAAAGGATCTGAAGGTCTCAGTGAACACAATGTTGAACATGAGCCAACAATGTGGCCATACTGAAGGTGACTAATGGTATCCTGGGCTGCACTAAGCAAATTATTGCCAGAAGGTCAAAGGAGGTGATCCTTCCACTCTACTCAGTACTGGTGAGACCACACCTGGAGTGCTGTGTCCAGTACTGGGCTCCCCAGTACAAAAGAAAAACATGCCACAAACATGATTAGGGGACTAGAGCATCATCCCTATGAGGAAAGGCTGAGAGAGCTGGGATTGTTTAATCTAGAGAAGACTCAGGGGGAATCCTATACGTGTATATAAACACCTGCAGGGTGAGTGTAAAGAGGATGGAGCCCGGATCTTTTCAGTAGTTGCCAGTGACAGGACACAAGGTAATGGATACAAACTGAAACGCAGGATTTTCAGTCTGAACACACATTTTTACTGTGAGAGTGAGAAAGTACTGGAACAGGTTGCCCAGAGAGGTGGTGGAGCCTGCCTTCTCGGAGGCATTCAAAAGCCATCTGGACACAGTCCTGGGCAACAGGGTCCAGGTGGCCCTGCTTAAGCAGACCGTGTGGACAAAACCTCCAGAGGTGTCTCCACCCTCAGCCATTCTGTGATTTTGTGGGAGGTCATAGCCACTGTTTTAAGTACAATGCTAAGAAACTTTTTGCTTGCTTTAATATATTAAGAGCACACACCCTGAAAAGCATGCAAGGGTTGAAGTGGGCTCCCCTATCTTCAGCTACAGATAAGCAGCAAACATAACTGTGTTCAAATATAAAAGCTACACAAGCAGCTGTCATTTTCATCTGAAAAACCTCATATCAGGAAAAATAATTTGGCTTCCTACAAATCATTAAGACAGCAAAAAAAGTACCATGAAAAATGTATTTACAGAATCTATAAAAATGTTTTTAAAAATTAATGCTGTTCTGCTTTCTCCACTTCTGTGTTTATTGCATAACACATGAAGAATAGCCTCTTGCTCCATAAAAAAATTGAGGAACCACTAAATGACAAGTTGCTTGTGAAGAAAAAAGAACATCTCCTTCATGCCTCAAGCAGCTATGAAAAGGGCCGCTTTGGATGGAGGACACGGTAAGAATAATTTGACAAGAGGTATTAACTGAACAATTTGAGGCAGGTTGATACAAAGCAAATCGTGACACTTCTTCATCATGACCTCACTTCATACTACAAAGCCAATCTCCATAACCTTCTACATCTAGGCACATTATAGAAAGGACAGACCAGATTTGATGCCAAGGTGTATCACAGAAATACTGATTACTTCTCTGTAAGTTACCATCACTTTCTCAGAGAGAAGTTACATTCCAGTGAAATTTGTCTTTCTGGTTTGCTCTTGTGAAGAGCCTACAGATATCACCTTAACAGTGGTATTCCTACTGTCTGATTTTAAGCATTTCTTACACTTTTTTTTAGCTTTGAAGAGGAAACCTGCACTTACTCATCCCCTTCAGAACTTGAGGATAAAGTGGATGTGTTAACTGAAGATCTGGTGCATATCATGGAGGATGAACATGAGTTTTTAAACAGTAAAGGCAATGAAGACTTGTTTTTTTACTACCTTGACATAACTAGTTTGGAGAAAGACTGTTTAGTAAAACAAATAAAGGCATTAGAAGAGGAAATATCCCTAGGTAGAAAGTTGTAATGGTACTCAAAAGACGACTTGGTGGTTTGGTTCTAACCTGGTCCTCTGCATTTATCCCTAGGCTTTAAGCCAAATTAAATCTTGTATTTTTGCTTTAACTATAGTGTATTTTCCCCCTTTATACTAAAGGCTTATTAAATTTGGGGTGAAAACAATGTAGTTAAGTGACAAGACTTTAGCCTAAATGACTGACATTTCTGGCTATATCCAAGTGGTAAAAAGACAAACATTGTTGCAAAAGCTCAGACTCAGAGTTTCCAAGAACAGATGCAAAATACAGAAATGACTTATAAGTCTGCTTAGTGTTAAAAAAATATTTTTTTTTAAACTAATGTATCACTCACTACTTGTTCTGAAGCCTCTGCAGACATTAGCTGATAGTTACACTTTTCTTCTGAGTTTGAGACAGTGAAAGCTATAGCTATGATCTACCCAAGGAACTGTATGTACACAATTACACATCAAAAGCAAGAGATATTATCTCTACCACTGAAAGCAACTTGCCCAGCCCAGACAACCTTAACATGTTCTGAAGTTACCATATTTCAGCTGCTCTGTAGTACCACCTCTACAAGAATGCAGGTCCTGGACTGTCAGAGAGTAGCCCTGCTTTTAAATTGGGAGAGGCAGTCTTTCCTCCTCCCAAATTCAAGAGCTGAACCATGAAACATTCATTATTTGCTGATCAATGAAACATCACTTCTCTGCTGACCACAGCCTTTGGTTTAAGTAAAAATCAAGTGGGGAAAGAGCAGAGTCACCCAAGATCCTTCCTTCCCCACCAATACAAGAATTCAGAGATACAGGACAAGATTTGAATTATTTCATGAGTCACTGAATACCCTCAACGTTACGCTGTTCTGCATTATGCATCAAATATTCACTGAGACTTCATTGATTATAACTTCACAAATTGCATATCCATTCCATTGCCTCAGAATCGCTGAATCAGTTGTTCACACCTTCACCCCATACACAGATGCTTATTTTAATCTTGCTAGCAAAAAAACCCACTACTTATTACAATAATGAGATTAAGCTGCTAGAGTACAAGTTCTATTATCAAAGCTGCAAGAATTAGTTGGAAACACTGCTTCTGACTTACAGTAATGAAAAAATCTCTCCTCACATCTTACTCAGTTTAATCAACACCCCACAGATTGCAATATTCACACATAAAAGCAAAACTTTGAAGTCTTCTAAAAAGGACATCTCTAGTTATAGAAAGTGTACAATTTTTAGTTTTTGCATGAGTGATCTACCAAACCCTATTAATACCAAGTCCTATTAATACCAAGTTTATTGCAAAACTCTTGTGCAAAAGTACATGTTATTGATGGGGGTTTGTTGTGAAGAAATGTGGACCATGGTGAAGCACGACTGAGACATAACTGCAGTAACGGTTCACTACAGCCCTTGGCCTCCTTCTGGTTATTCCCATCCACATCATATTTGAAAGGTAATCTAAGAAACAGCTTATTGAGCATCTATATATTGACACAGCAAATGTTAGTTTTTCACACCTACTATGAGATTTTAGATAAAGTCTGTAGTATAGTTTTAATTATTCCTCTTTGGATTCACTTATACAGGTAGTCCTGCAGTCTTGAACTGGCTCCTAGTTGACTGCTTTTACAGGACAGAAAATGCTTCCCCTTCAGGGCTACTTACTAGCAAGTTTTTTTTCCATCATTGCTTATTAGGTAATAATAGTTGGACTGCAACAAATAGAAATGGCTGCAGAAAGTGACAGCCATAGGTATTTACATGAGCTATTATGTTTTTACAAAGCAGTTTGTTTCTGTAACCCTTATACCCCACAGTTTAATCAGTAGGCAATGGAGTAGGTGACAAGTAGAGTCAGTAGGAAGACATATTGCAAGTCAGAGCAAAGTTATGTTAATAGGAATTGTTTGAGACCACATTTTTTTCTCCGTACTGGAAACAACATCCCAGAATATAGTTTTGAAGGCCCGTAGTATTCCAATGACTCCTTTTCCATTGAAAAGGGAGTCTCCATCTGTCTGGAGTTCTGGACTAGAAGACAGTTTGACTCAAGTTGTCCAGAGCTATGAGAAAAGCTTCCTATGGGCCACAGTACTGCAAATTGGCAGGACAGACATCCTTAGAGATAACAGCTCCATCATTTTACAAGGTGATGTGTTAGCTTACAGCTGTGAAAAGCTACAACACTACATATTTGCCCCTCTCCTGCCCCCGAGGCTGTGTTCTTCTGACAGGTAAACTATAATCTAGAGGCAAAAGCCTAGCTGGAGCTACAAGGCAGTCTTTCACAGCTGCATATACCAAAGCTTCACTCAAGGGGGAGCATAGATGTGATCCTGCTTGTGATGTGTAGGTGTTTTGCTCACAATGCAGCTGCCCTTGCTACCTTTGCCAGAAGGAAGCGGACTATCTTTCAAAGCAACTTGGAGGATATTTTTATCTTCCTTGACTTGCTTGTGTTTTCACCAAAAAGATTTAACTCCCTTCAGGGCACTGATAGCAGATCAGACAGCTTTTAAAAAAACATTAGTAGATTTATTGATATATGTATTTCCTTTTTAACTTACAACTAGAGTCTCACATTAGTTTTCAATCTTATATTAACATTAATAAAACATTAAAAGTTTATAATAAAACCCCAAAGTTTCAGATGTACAAAGTAAGAGATAGGGATTAGACAGTAAGTGCTTTCTGCTTATGAAACTTTCTAGCGCCAGCCATCCCATACCGTAGTTCAGTGTTCCAACAGCCTATAAGAGGTGCAGCCACAGATCTATCGCTTTGTATTGATCCAGTGGTATCTATCAACACACGGTCCTGTGAAAGCAGCTGTTGGCCTGTACACTTTGTAACCCCTGTGCTGGGCATAGTATGAGGCATCAGTCATATAGGTCTTCCTATGAAGATACTGAGACCAGGGCTGTATAGATGCCTTGCAGTAGTCACTGAACTAAACATCAAGAAATGAGATAATGTTAAAATGTGTTTGGGAAAGCAGGGAGATTAGTCCAGCCATCAGTTAAGTCTATTTCATTTCTTCATGAGGGAATCTAGAGGGCAGATACTAGCTCTTGCTGAAAGCTACATACCATTATCCCACGCTTACCTGGTAGACACTGTTGGGATTGCTGACAGTAGGGATAGCTTTCGGCTCCTTGTTGAAGCTCTCCTCATCTGAGGAAATGCCAGAATGATAGTCTAGTGCTGCTCTGTCAACGGCATAGCTGATCTGCTGAGGAAGCTCTGGGTTCTCCTCTCCTTCAAAGTGCGCAATTGTGAAGGGCCTGTTCTTCTCACCATATCTGAAAGTGACTGCATTTGTATAATGCAGCTCTGCACTAGCAGCATAAACATTTGTTAGTAGTCAGTTGACACTAGTAAGTCTATACACCCTCAGACACTAAGGCTCTAGTAATAGGCTTGGTGTTGATCAAGTTTGTACAGGGCACTTGACATGTTAGTCGCAGCTTCTCAACTCACCTGCAACACACCTCAAACGGATCAACCCATAGCGTCATCTCTTTGGGCAAACCAAGCTTATTAAAGTCCACATTACTCTCCACACAAGCTTGTTCCAGCAGTGGATCTCTTGTCTGATGTTTATTTATCCTTATACACCTAGGTAAAAACAAAATGCAGGTGGATTTAAGATTTCACTGCAACTTTACAAGTTCTGCTCATACAAAGTAGACTTAAGTTCACTATTTTCTCAACACGTTTAGCCTGTTGATGCAGGTTCTCACTTATAGCCCCAACCAGCATGTTAGCCTAACAAGCTGATTTATAAACCCAAACAAGGTTTTGTTTTAGATAAATTACCAATCAAGCAAGTTGCTGCAGTAAGAGAATTAAAAGCAGTTACAACAATTCCACAAGTCAGTTTAAGACCACTTGAATTCTGCATTCAAGTCAGAGGGCTAGTCAAAACACTACATGCATATTGTCTTAATATTTCCACCTCAAGTCTCTAGTCATATCTACACAGGCGCACACTGTGAAAACATTTTCAAAATAGCTGCATCTTTACCAGTTAAAAACACTTCTTTCCTCAGGCTTAGGGGATAGCCAAGTGGTTCTCTCTCAATTTTGTGTCACTTATTTCCAATTTAGGGGCTTCAGGCACTGAAAGGTACTCACTGTGTCTTGAACATCATGGAAAGCCTCTATTTCCTTTCCCCTTCTACTAAAGGTCCTCTTACCTGAAGGCTTGTCCTCTGGATGGATTGTCCAAGTACCAGTGATTCTTATACTTTTCAAACAGTATTGTTGTTAGCTTAGCTGCAAATTTCTCCATTTTATGCTTGCTCAGCTTGTCTTCCCTTTTCACCAGCCTTGTGATGAAGAAGACCGTGGCAGCAATTTCATCTTTCATTTTAGATTGAAGTGCACAAGGTGCTTTAGCTGTTGGATAGTCATTAGTAGAGATGAGACACTACACTACAGATTTTAACAACATTAAGGTACTATCAAGTTCCAAGAATAGATATTGAAAAAACCTGCATAAGCCATGGCAGATGGAGCCTAAATAAGCCTAATTACCACACAACTGATGAATTTAGTTCTGGGTAGTGACACCAACTTAATGCAATACTAGAGGGCACTCATACTAAGCAAGTTAAGAGTACAAAAAAAAGAGTTTAAAAGATAGCATTCCTTATTACATATCATATATTACAATCAACAACCAGGAGTTATTATAGTTACATTGTTCTTTTATATACAACAAAAACCTACAAACATTACCTTCTCAGACCAGACCCGTTGAAAATCTGAGATACAGCTTTACAAACAGCTTCAAATAGTCACCAAGGAGGCAGATCTAACTCTACAAGAACCTATGCCACTATATGTTCCACTATATGTTGGGGGGGAGGGGGACGGGGCAGGGAAAGACAGGAGAAACACCCAAATCCTCCCTCACTCTTCCTTTAGTGGAGCTTGCTTAGGGTTTATATAGAACAGGAAATCATGTGGCTCTGAGGAGCGTAACAATATACAGGTGTGCACCATTAGACTAACTAACATGCTGGTTTCAAAGCTATTTCCCATCTACCTGGTTTTAATCCAATATCAGCTCCTTCTTTTAGGGTATGTTTAATTAATTATATACTGTGTTCTATTGTATCCATCAGTCTATCTCCTAAACATCTATATTTAAGTGAAATATTCACCATGAGAAAAATAGTACCAGGCTTATTAATTAAGTATTAAAATTGCACTTGACTGCTTCTAGCAGACTTTACACAACACGCTTACTTTTGGTAACCTTACTTCACATTTGGTATTCTTTATTTTGAAAATTATATGACTCCGTGTTTACCATAACATTAATCTTCCTAGTGATCTATATAAATCTTCACATTTTTAGTATAGTTTTATTTTATTTTTGAGGTATTTCATACAGCATGTGAATGGTTCTGTTAAAGAGTTCATACACAAGCAGTTTCTCAAATGTGAGTGTTCTTTGCTTGGAACTTCAGGCAATAATTAGCTGGGGCACATTCAGAGAATAGCTGATGTATTCTCTTTTTGCCTTTGCTATCTCAGGAAGTTGTATCTCCAGTGTCAGATATCAGGAACTGTCAAGACAAAAGAATAAATTAAGGTAAAAAGTGTGAAGTATTTAAACTGGCTCTTAATTTGACTGTAGATGTTGCAGCCAAGCAATTCAAGTGCTCATATTTCAGTCTTGTGAACAGATTGTGATAAAAGACAGGGGATAAGAAAAATAAAGCACGAAGGAACAAATTTACAGAATTACACATCTTTGCAGTAGTGTACCCTAAACCATGAATTTCTGCCTATTTCTGGATTTCTTTTCTCCTCCACTCATATAGTTAGTTCCTTTCTTTTTACGGTTTCTTTCTGCATCACAAAAAAAGACTTACCAAGGCATTTAGTAGAAACTCTGGTTTTAAGGAATGAGTAATAAATTACAAAAAAAGATGTCTTCTCTTTTTCTCACATATCAAAAAACTTCCTTAACGAATGGGGACCTTTCAATAACCACTCAAATGAAAGAGAAATCAAAGTTTGAGATAGATAATGAATCTTCAGAAAAAGCATTCACCAGTGCCAGGAGTTGAGCTTTAATATAGTACACCAGTGTTTTGACAACATGAGTATCCTTATCATGTGCTCTGTACTGCGCTTGGTTGCTTCTGATGGCACATAAAGTTTATGTTCCATATACAAGCCATGAGTCATTCCTTCCCTTTCACATATAGCATTCCAGCATTCTCATCTAGCCACCCCTGAGGTCCCCACATATTATTTCCTCAAGAGATGACAGTTGCTTCATGAAGTATCTTAAATGTCTAAGAATTTTCTACTGGAATTATAAACAAGTATCCCAAGGCTTTGCAGAGGAAAAAGCTAGGATACGTGCAAAGTATGAGGCAAATGCAATGAACTAATCCCTTTTCTAGTGTCTTTACTTCTAAGAATATGTAACTGCAAGCAACTACCGCAGATCTGTTTTTTTTAATTCTGCTGACAAAATGGGTGTCCAGGAAAAGATCAAATGACAGCAAGATTTGCCACCTAAAAATGACAGATAATGCATATAATTATAGTTTTCAAAGTTCTTCGCAATAACAGTTTAGTCCACTCAGGTTTCATGCACAATCACAGATTGTGACTCCTCTAGCGATGATGCTATCTTTCTTACCAAGGCTTAAGAAGTTGCTATTTAGTCTGGTTTCTTTGCTTTCATGTCATTTTTTCACAATATCAAATTATAATCTAATAAAAGATATTGCTTCTTCCTATAAACCTTGTTTTCCTTTTATTCTAGAACTATCAAGGCTAAAATAACATTCATACTGCAAAACAGCAGCAGGCATCATAGGGAGTCCATCCCATGTCCTGGAGTCCATAATTTGATCATAGTTTCCATGTGGGATCTGACCCTGACACAGTTCAGTCTCAGGAATTATCCAGTTACTGTCTTTTCCTCAATAAATGCCAGGCTGGTTTGGATCAGTGGGACACATCAGCCGATGGGACGTTGAACTGTCTCCTGCCTTTCTTTCTTGAACTTTCTCCAACTTGTCCAGGCAGGCCCTGTGAATTAGGAAATTCTGTGACAAAAGAGTGAAGTGACTAGATTCCACAAAGAACAATCAAAGAGAAGTCTGAATCCCTACAACACCTCCTTTTGTCGAGTTACTTGTTCCCATAGTTAACATACAAACTGCAAGTCAGCAGTAAACAAACTCTTCACCTGAGAAACCAGATTACAGTAGTGCAATCAGTCATGCAATAAGGTGCTATTTCTCGAATGTTAGGAGGCAAAACCCAGGCCAAACTGCACACCTTTGTAACAACAAACACAGGAAAATTTAAGCAAAGTTCTTGGAAATTCATCCTGTTGGCTGTAATTATTAAGGTTGTCATTGATACAGAAGTACGTTTCTGAGAACTTTTTAACTCGGTATTTTTAATATCAGGAGTTCAAAAGTATTTATTTTCATGGCACAGAAACCAGAATAGCAGAGGGTATTTCTGGCTTGCCATTTCCGTGACAAGAAACACTTGCTCTTTTAATTGGGTAGATTCATTGAACTCAAATCCTTCATAATGCTATCTGTTGTCACTAACTTGGAGAAAACATAGCCCTGGGTACTTTATTTGGATAATAAGCAGCTAAGAAACAAAATGTCAAAACCAGAATTTGAACAGTCCATCCCGGTGTAAGATCCGTTAAGTAACCATCAACAAATTGTGCTCCTACTCATATCCAGTTGCATCCAAACAAAAACTATTAGAATCCCAGGAGATTTTGCAAAAAACGTGATGAATAGCCACGTGTTCTGACTGACATCATGCATGAGATAAATGAGACATTTGCACCTTTTGTTAAACAGTGCTGTTGTTTTTTAATACTTATCAGGAAGAGAAAAAAACAAACCTCTCAAAAACACTGCATTACCGTGCCTGGACATTCATGAGACTGGTCCAGAGCTCATTGAAATAAATCGAAATCTGTCCAAAGACTTCAGGGGGATTCAGATCAGGCCCCTAACTCAGCAAAAGCATTCTTAGCCGGATTAAATTTTGGGTCTCCTGGGTCACCAGGCAAGCCTAGGCATGAACTATAAAGGAAAAGAGTCAGACATAGTTTCTGTAGTAACTGCAGGCCAAACCAAGAGCAAACACTGTTTCCCTAAACACACTCCTAGCAAGAGTCATCCCTGCAGAATTTTTTTCAGTTTTCTTGCTTTAAAGGATTGAGTACATGGAACTAACAAAACAAAGTGCAGCTTGTTAGTAGCAATCTTTCTTCTACAAGCCATTTGATTTTTGTGCATGACGGATGCCAGACAATTTCTCCAGGTAAGCAGCTGAAGTTCATAACTATTGATATAAAAATCAGTAAGCCTGAGTTATTTCCATATGGGAAAATATCCTAGGTGACAACCTTGTTAGAAAAAAGGACTTTGCATTTGCTTTGTCAGGCTATATACTGACCTGATTGCATTCAGAAGTATCATGTAACAGCGATGTACAAACAATGATAGTGCTGCATGAACACAGCACCAACTCAGTTGACCATGCCATTATGTCAGAGGGCAGAAGAAACCTCGTATCTGGATCTTAAAAACTTACATCTTTACTTAAATCATGCACTCTCTGTGCAAAGAATTATTTTCAACTGAAACAAGACAGAAACTGATTCCAGCTGAAGCCACAAACTAAAATTTTAATGGGTTGATTGCTCACAATTTTTTCCCTTTCAACTTATATAAGAAAATATTTTCTGGGCCTGCTGAAAAGACTTAAGAATAGAACCATGTTCCAATTAAGGTTTTCATCTTTACTTGTTTACTTTGTTACTTGGTGAGTGCTTGGTAAAAGCCTAAGTGATTGGTACCTACAGATAATTTTTCTGGTTAAAGATTTTACGAGGAGTACTGGTGCTGGTCTAGCATGTTCTAAAATTAAATTGCAAAGGAAAGACTGCAAAGCTACCCAGGCTTATTTTATGCAGTCTAAGAGCTATTGCTGTAGCCTTGTAAATTTTTCTGCTAATGTCATCAAGTGTTGATTACTTTCGTCAGTTCTTTGCATTCCATGATTTTCAGAAATGACAACAGATATGAACCATCCAGCTGGACACAATTCACATGAGCCTTATGGAGGTATGCAGTTCTCAAAGAGGGTAGGATGCCCAGAAATTTCTAAAGGACAAGCCCTTCAAAAGCATCTTGGGTCAATTAGATACCCCAAATCACTAAATACTCTTGAAAGCTTATTCTTACAGTGCTTGTGGATCACATCACCACTTAAGAATCACATCTTGCCACTGTTGCTAATATAGCAGGGAGGAGCACGTTGTTTTTCTCTTGCAGTTCCTCCTCCCACACAAAAAGGAGTAATGCAGAGCATAAAATGTCTTTTCTCCTGCTTTGCCTCAGTTGCCAGTGTGGCTAGCATGGAGCAAAGGACAGCCTGAAGTGGGGACAGTCAGCATTGTACCAATCCATAAGGACTTATCTATCTGCCTTCTTCCCCTCCAAACGTAAGTGGCAGAAGGATGGGGTTGTGTTGGTGCTGATTGTGAGGAAGAAAACAGCAAAGGGTTACTTAGAGAAACAAGACCTGAAATGCAAGGGAGTGAGAGAGCTGCAGTGAGCTGAACAGGCCAAGAGCAAGCATACAGAAATGACTGACTAGGTCCCCAAGAAATAGGGAGAGAGGTGGTGTGGGTCACTGTTGGGTGAAGATGTGCAGCGTGTGCCTCCCACTGCAGCCCAGTGCCAGGAGCACAAGAAATTCATCCTTCTGAGCTGTTAGTCTGTCTTTTTCGTGGCCTCCTTCTATGGCAGCTAGACTCCTGGTATGAATAAAACCAAGCTGAAGCCCCACTATCTGAATACCAGCCTAGAGGCGTGTGCTTGGACTGCCACATGTGACACTAAAGCCTGGATGACCTTTGGCGTCTGTGACACAACCTGCAGCCATTTGTCCACAGGAGCAGGGCGGAAACTCCGTGTGTGCTCCGTATTGACTTTGCACATAGAAACCTCTTTTGCAACAAAGCTTTCTATGGCAAGAGCCATCTGTACGTTTCAAAGCAATGGTCCAGTCTCCATGTACAAGCCCCAACTGAGTGACCATGACGACAAAGCGTACACAAAGGTCACAGGCGTGGGGCTGACCCACAGCCCAGACTGGGCACACTCCAACCCAGGAGTCCCAGGGGAAGGGACAAGGCACCCAGGGGCCACCCAAAGAACCATCCCGAGAGACATGTCTGCCAGTGAAAGACTGCTGGGTGCTCAGTGAATAGGTTGCTGTGCTAGCCATGAAAAAGGGAAGAAAACGAAGAGTGAAGAAGCCAGCTGTTTTCCCCTTCCATTAAATATTTTTAAGCATTTTATTATAAATGCAGTCCTGAACAGGATTATTACAAGGTAAGCTTCTTGAGGATAAGTCCTGGATTCTTTTTATGCATTTTAACAATAAGGCATTTATGGGTGAAAGCTAGCCAGATTGTTCAATTTGCAGACAAACAACAGATCTTGTAACCTCACAGACTGTCTCATTCCTGATTTAGGAATGGTCTGATAAATCTATCTAAAAAAGTTTTATCACATTATTAATTGCATACACACGTATTAGACACAAGGCATAATTGATTATAACTACTTACACATATTAAATTTTGTTCTGCAGAACAGATTTGCTAATTTATTTAGCTACCACAAATTAATGTAAAAGGTTTGAGCAGCCTGACCTTTGACTACCAGCACAATCTGTGTTCCTATATTTTTTTGAAGTTCAGGGAACTAATGAAATTGTACCATTCTTACTGCTGCTTTAGTTACATGCAGTTTCTTCTGAAAAAGAAGAATGGAAATGGAAATGGCGTGAAACCCATGCTGTAGGACATTAATTCAAATGCCCCAACTAGAGAACAAGGATAAGTAGGATCCCTACGACATAGGAAGTAACAACTGACATGCCATAAACCAGGTAGAATGTTATTCAAGTTGAACATTTTGTCTTCACCTGAATTTACAGCTGTATTTGCACTTCCAGCTCTGAATACAGCTACTACTTAGTCCACATTCATGCAGCAAGGACTGCATGCCAAGGCTTTTCTCATTTCCCATTTCCATTGTGATGCATCATAATAATTTAAATTTTAGTATTTCATTGCTTTGTCTTTGCACTCCTGAAATCATCTTTGTGATGCATCCACTGCAGTTTTTAATTATTAAGAACAATTAATTTGTGATATAAAGATTTTGGATTTAGTAGAATAACACTAAGGGTCATATGACCAATGTTTCCATTATTGTCAATTGCTTGTTGTTATAAGAGCATTTGAGGAGACGGAGTATGTTAATGTAAGTATTGGAAGTGCTTTCTTTTTTTCTAGGTTTGAATGCCATGACCCCATCACAAGAGTAGTGCTTGGTTTGTAGGCAGTGTAGTTATCTGATTGTACCCACTACTTCACAATCACTAACTTCACTGCCATCAAAACAAGATACAGGATTCCCTGCTACAACCTCAGTACAGGAAACTGCACTACGAAACTTTCTCACGACATCCTTATTCCTAGTGCAAAATTATTAATAATGTTTATTCATTTACAGCTTTATTTCCAGAATTTTAGCTGTCCAACAGAAGCATATAGTATATGTTTGTAACATCAAGTGAAATCTTAGATTTCCTGAAGTTGGTGCTAAAATCCTTAGGAAATTTCCTAGAGCAAGAATGTTGCCTGTTGAGTTTAAGCTGTTTAGCCACATGAAGACTTACTGTATACTTAATTGTTCATGTACCAAGTTTGGACTAAGAATTTTTTTGGTTGTACTCTTCAGTCTATCTGTCAGGTATTGGGAAAATAATTTTCACTTAGCTTTCATGTCTTATTTAACAAGCTAGTAAGTGAAGGGGGTTTTGAGCAATGATTAAATATTAAACTCACCATATTCTATAAATGTTTTTTATTCTGACAACTTTGCTTAATGTTCAAGAAGTTTAATAATGGAGAAAATACTTACTAGTGCTAGAAGCTGCTCTAAGAGGATTTTTTAACAAAACCCCAGTCTTCATCAAAGTAGGAGTTGAAAGCGAACTGCCTTTTACATCAGCCTGGTTACTAGGCAGTGTAGTTAGCTGATTGCCAAAAGTAACAATCACTAGCCACACAGCCAGGTAAAAAGGTTTGGAAGATATCTTGATGGAAATCGGATGCCTGGGAATTTTGACAACAGAAGGCAGGTAGACTAATCTCTTTGCAGAAACATCTAATAGACAGGCAAGTCAGTAAAATAAAACAAGCGCAATGTACAGGATTGCCTGTCACTGCAAGAGACATCAGTGCATTTGTCAAGCCAATTTAACTGCACCTTACTGTGTGATACACTTCATTCACAACTGCTTTGCATACAGGACACTAAAAAACATGAGACCAAATTGAAAGGGTTTTTTCTTCCCAAAATTTACAGACATCAACCCCCGTTCTGACTGTGCTCGTCTCAGACTTACACTTGTCTAAGGCCATTGTTTTCACATTTACCTCCATTTACTCTTGTTGAATAAATAAAATTGAGGCCTGTGGTGGCAGCTATGTCCTGTTCGTAGAGAGGCCCGAGGCTAGACTTGAGTGAAAATGGCCTGAAGACACTTGAAATGAGATGTACAATGTGGTCAGCCTTCTGGTCTTCCACGTTTACTGTGACAGGCAGTGTCTCCCTTACCTTGCAGCTGGGTCCAGGCTCCACAGGCATGTCTGTGCTGCTGCATCCCCTCTGAGATGGCTTCACACCTTCACTACAGTCAACCCTCCTGGCACCCAGATGCCAGCCATGGCAGGGAAAAGAGAAGGGCCCCAGCAGAGAGGCCATGGGTACTGACTGCAGGAGGTGGCAGTGATGGAGACATGTCAGTGGCGTCCCCTCTTTCTTCCTTGTGGCCACAGGGCAGAAGCAGACAGGCTAAGATGTACAAGGCCACCTCATGGAGAGGGACACCGTGACACAGCCCCACACGACACTACAAGGACAGAGCCAGGACAGCGCCCAATGGCACCCAATGGGCTCCTTGTCTTTGCTTGCCTGAGCCCAGCAAATGTGAGCTGCACATTCTGGACCTCAGCCATGCTCCCGTCACCGCTCGAGTCCTGTCTAGGCCCTGCTACCCTGCAACGTGAGGGGACCCTGCCCTCTGGTGAGACCCTGCCCTATGAGGGGACCCTGCCCCATGAGGGGACCATGCCCTGTGAGGATACCCTGCTTGCAGTCCTATACCATCTCTAGGTCCACACACCTTTCTGCAAGGTCCTGCACCTTACTTGGGGCCTCATGCTCCTCCTGGGGGCCCTCTCCAGAGCCTCTCCTGGGGTCCCCAAACTTTCTCTGGGGCCTCACACATCCTCCCAAGGTCCTGTGGTCTCCTGGGGGCCCCACAACTTTTGCCTGAGCCCTGCACCTGCTCCAGACCCCCCCATACCTCTCCAGAGCCTCATGCCCTCCTGGTACCATCACCTCCCACCTTCCCAGGCACTCTTAATGTGATTTTACTTTGCAGAGAGAAGTACTGCTTTCCAGGGTCCACAACTTTCTAGAAGTAAGTATGAACTACTGCATGCCCCCGGCTTGCTAAACTTTTGTTGCCTAGCTTTCTGGGAAGAAATAATTCTCAGGAACAAATAATGGCTCATATCAATAAGCTCTGAATGAGAGAAGAGCCACAGCCCCTAGTGTGCACGACTGAGCTATTTCAGCTGATACCTACTGTCTTGGGATCCAGACACTGGGACCACCAACGTTCTGAATGTCCCCAAAGTACCCTATTGGTTCGGTTGCCCTCTCTGAAGGATGGTGGTAGTAGGAGCAGTTGGTCATTTGCCTCTCATTTGTCTTATTTAGAAAGTGAGGAAAACAGTGAGAAAGAGAGAATCCTGGAAGCTCAAAGCATAGAGAAAACTAAAGTGAACGAAAAATATTTTCAGCAGGTAAGAACCACTGATCCTTTTTTCATAAATATTTCCATTCACTATGTGTCATTTGGTGGAATACTGGAACTTTGGAAATGACATGATGAACAGTAATGAAAATTGCCTGGACCTGGCCCACTGTGTGGTTTGCATGATGCAGACCATTTTTTGATGATTAGCTTAAACTTATTCCCAATTGGGTCATGCTGGCTTGGGGCAGGGCTGAAAGTAGTAGGCTGTGCACTTATTTTCTTCATAGTAAGCACATAATGTCTGCTCTGATTTAGTATCTAAAAGTAGCCAACTGAGAGTGCCCAGATTCAAAAGTGGATAATTTGGGGGGGGGAAAACCACCAGTGCTTCATGCACTTTCACACACAAAGTCCTGGCATAGAGACATTGAAGCATAGCTCAAAGCATTAGTTTATTTCTTGGTTGTCTTAGTTATTAACAGATCTTCTCCATTAGCCTATGCCAAGCAGCAGCTAATGCCAAAAGTTCATTGAGTGAGAGATGTGGGAAATTTGGTAATGGGCAGTTACTAAATCAGCTTCCATAGAAATGCTTCTGCCTTAGCCTGTCACTTGGGTTTATGTGACATATTTAGAGAGGTATAATTGAAGAACTGCTAGACCAAGCCATTTCAAATTTTGTAGAGACTACTTAAGAGCAGAACAAACTGTAGATTTTAGCAAAAAAACAGCAAAACTGATTTTATCGATGATGCCACCTTTCCAAAGGAAGGTGTAACTGTGATATTGTGGAGCCTTTCAGGTTGGATCCTTCTGGACTGCTCAGAGCCTCTGGCTTAGTGGAGTTTTACAAAAACTAACATCAATCTGGCATGCAACTTTAGTTAACAGTTCCTGTAGTCTGTAATTGGTGGATAGGATCAATAAAACTTAGCATGCTACGAGGTATATATACTCATGTTTATGCAGTGACTGAAGCATTAAATTGGCCATGAAAAGCAGCAGTGACAGGGTATCCAGATCACTGAGGTTCATACCCTGCAAAACAGTGGGATTGGACCAATATATAGAGCTTGGGGGTTCTCCTACTACTTTGCCAAAAAAAAGAAGATGCAGACAACAGTTGTGTTTGATATTGAGACACCGATATAAACTTTTACTGAAGCCTCTATTAACCTAACTGAATTAGCGTTCCACATATATACCAAGAATACAATTACACAAGTAATGGAAACTAAGACAACTAGTATTAAATATTGTAATAACATTTTCAGCCTGTCTCTAATCATACTTTTTTTTTCATCATTTTAGTAAAATGTCCCACATTTTTACTGAAAAGCCTCTAGCCTATATTTGGGAATCAGGCCATATGAGAGCAATCTGCAAGAGGTGCAGAAAGCTGCTGAGGTCTGCAAGTCTTTCCTGCAAGTCAGCAATCCTCCTTTTCCAATTAATAATTCCAAAATGCATCTCATCCATTATCATCAGTTACCCTTCTTTCTGAATTCTGGCTGAGACTAGCAGCAGTTCCCTGAATCTTCCGTTCATTTTTTAAAAATTCAGTAACAATAGATGACAGCAAAGTTTTGCAGCTTTGGACATCTGGCAGCCATAAAAATGACTGATTAATTTCAACGAGTAAATTACTATATACAACTACGGGACATGCTGTAAGCCTCACATAAGTCTAAGAAAACTGAAATTGAATGAAATAAGAATAATGTTCACATTATTATCAGTCATAGGTGTCATTTACGTTCAAATCCAGATTCCAGACTTGATTCTTCAGACATTCTGTTCCTGCAGCAAGTCCCTTGGGAGAGCAAAACCTGGAAGCTCTGTTGTGTAGGCCGGGGAAGTGAATGTTGTCTCCACAGTGGTACAGGGACATGGTTTGTTAGAAAGAAAGCTTAGCTGCATTAACACTCTCACAAACTGACAGTGAATTCATGTACTAGAAATGTTTATTTTAACTAGTTAGCTAATTTTATGTGATATAGTAGTGAGGCAAATGGCAAAAAAAGCTGTTGTCCTTTGGATGTTTATTTCACTGGACTATTCTGTAATTCATTAATTCCCACAGGCTTTACAGGATAGTTTATAATTATTAACAAAGAAATTTCAAAATTATAAACACTGCAAATCTGAGTACTCAGTTTAATGTATCTAAAATAGGAATGCTTAGCTTCTCTGAATAGATCTTTGTATTGCTAGACATTTTTCCAATCTGTCCACTTTTTGTTTTGATCTTGTTATTATTTGTCTATCTTTAGTTAGTAAGTTCTAAGGTACCATCACTGAGCCTGACCAGTGAACTGCCTTTCTGAGTTGAACCTGTACTGCCTCATCACCACAAACTTGCCTGATGATCTGGTCTCTGGGTTGAACCTTGTTCCCACTCCCGGGCACGCACTGCTTGCCTTACTTGGGTATTGTGCTTACATTAACTCCCCATAATATTGAATAAAAACACAGCTTCCTATTGATCTAAGATGTAGGTCAGTGTTGCTTTTCTTTTTATCAACTCAGGTATGTTAATTCCCTTTTGTGAAAGGGAAATAACAGTAAAGGATAAGAATCAGAATTCTAGAATATTGAGTGGGTGTTATTTTTCAATATGAGGACTCACAAACATCTAGAGCTTGGGCTTTGTTTTTTATGCTGTCATTTACATTAATCTGTTGGGGGGAAGGGAGGAGGTTGGCAGGTTTTGTATTAGGCTTAAAGGTGATTAAAACTTGGAAAGGGTTGTTGAAGAAACCACTTTAAATACTGAAGATTGCTTAATTCCTAAAATCAAATTGCATGGAAGAAATTGTCCTCAGACAAAAGAATCTGCTGCAATAAAAAACAGGGGGTTCCCCCATCAATTTTACATCATCTTTTCTTAACTTCTGGATGGAAAAGAACAAATAAATGCTTTTTCTTTTCTTTTTTTATTAGTCATCTGCTGAGATGTGATCCTCTCTGGCATTGGTTGAGGGTTTTCCCAAAATACTTCCTGGAATGTCTGTTTCATAACAAATTGCTAGGAATTTATGAAAACAATTTAATATGCTTTTACTCAGCTTAAACAGTGATGTCTCACTGTAGCTGAAACCTATTCATTTCCGTAAGGCAAAAATATATAGATGTGCTCAGATGTCTGGGAAACACAATACTAAAAAACTCTCAGTAGGAATATATTCTCCTAGGAAATTATTTTTTCTTACAATTGTATAAAGTAGGAGATTTAACAAGTTCTAGGATGTGTACTTCTCTTCTTGTAGAGAGAAGAACCTGGACCATTGATTGAAAAGAGACATTAAATGTTCTAAATGCAAAACTGGACTAAATTCTATCACCTTTGAAATTATCACAGTTTTGAATAAGAGTAGCAGAGACTGGGTTAATCCAAAGATGCATACTGAAAATAAAAGTTATCTTTGGTTGCACCTCTCCGATGAAAAGGTTTTTGTAATCAGTCAATTATGCATATGTGACTCCTGAATTACCCCAATTTTATAATCTCAAGATGCTACAGCATAATATTTGCTAACTTTAGTCTGTATATTCATCTTGACATTCGGAATGATTCCTTCTGATTTGACGAAAGAAATATTATTTCAAACCTCATGTAAATCTAGCAAGAGAAGGTTGCTCTCCCAAGTCGTGTGTTTTCAGGATGTCAGAAAGAAAGAGAAATCAAAGTACTATATCCAGTAACCTGTTATGCCTGTTTCTGCTGTACGTTCACTCTAGTTCTCTGCTTCAATGATGAATTTAAAGTTTTCAATCAAGTTTAGTATTACATGCTTTTAATTACTTTTTCTGACTTTATTGTGGTAAATATGTTTATTTTCAGGCCAGGAGAAGAGCAGAAATAGTAGCTTTCCTGAGGAAATGGAGAGAAGAAAGGATGGTAGTAAGTCTGATTCCTTTTTATTATGGATGCATCTCAAAGTTTGTGCATGCTTACAACACAGACAGCATTCAAAGGACCATAGTCCAGTGTATGAGGGTTCATGGGGTGTTGCAAACTATACCAATCTTGCATAGCAAAAGCACCTGAGTTTGAACTGAGTAAGAATGCAGAAAAGTTGGCTTATTCAACAAATTCCCTAAGCAAAGAGGATCCTGTAAGCTGTGTGATTCTGAAAGTCTCAGGCCAGACAATAGGAAGCAATAGGCATAGAAGCTAAATGAAGTTTAAGCAAGCTAAATGTGGTTGTTGGACCATTTCCAATCTGAAAACCACAAGGAGTAAAACAGTGATATTATAAATACCTTAAAGTGTTTGAAGATATAACTGAGTGTTTCTTAATGCTACATTTTATTTTTGTATAGGTATATCTATAATTTAGTCAGCTACAACACACTGGACTTGATTGCTAGAAATTAATATAGGGGAAAAGATGGGGGGAAAGATGTTCTGGGTTTATTATTATTATTATCTTGAAAATAACTACTTAGTTTTATCCTACATTAATAAGTATTATTATAAAATTTAGACATTAAAATACAACAGAATAGAAGAGTCATGGAGAACGGATTGCATGTCTTCTTGCAACCTATCTCAAAAAGATGACTTAGTACATCAAAACTTTCACAGACAATGCGGAGATGCTTGTGGGAGGAAGAGACAAAGCTGACCTCACTGGTGGAGGCAGATAGGGAACATGGCAAATATGCGAAAGTGTAGAATCTTGACAGCTAGAAGAACTTGGGACCAAGAAAGGAAATAAAGCAGAAGCAGTGACTGTAGTGCTGTCAGAATGGCAGTGGGGACTGTGGCAGCACTTTGCTGAAGGCCTGGATTCTATATACAGGTATATAAAGAAAGGACCTCAGTTGCTTAAATTAAACCAATTTTAATACAACTACGTGAAAGTGTCTAAATGTCTCAGTTTAATATGCCAAAGGAATGTTTACAGCCTGTCCATTGTTAGTTGCTTTCATTTTTTCCATCGTTGTTTCTAGATATTTTTCCACTGAAACACCAAAACTCAGTTTATAACAAAGTTATTAAACTGGCTGCAGGTTTCACATGCTCTTCTCCCTAAAAAGCTCTCATAAACTAAATTTGAGCAATAAAACAAAAAACTCCATTTAGGGATTTTTATTACTATCAGTAGTGAACTCTAGACTTACTGATTTATAATGATTTTGCTTGGCCTGGCCAGACATTTATCAGTAGAAGAAAATTCAAGAATAAGAGGCCTGAATTATATTAATGCACTCTTTTCCATCAGTTGTAATTCACAAGATACAAAGCAGAGATAGATGTGTTTTTAACCCATGTAAGGTTAAACATCTGTCCTCCTAAAGAACTATATATCCTAATTAATGTAATTTCATTACTCGGTATTAGAGAGTAGCACTGAAATTTTAAAGCCGATAAGTGTAGTGATTTGAGAAGTAACTTGGAAGACAAGATTTCAAAGAGTACTTTCAGAAATGACGTATTCATTTTCGATATAAAAGCCTCCTTTTTTCTTCCTCCTTATTTAAGCTTTTAAGCTGGTTCATATTAAGTACTTCCTCTTTTGAAAAGTCATTAAAATGCTGAACCAAGTATATCTGCTATGTCCAAATTCTATGCCTTAAAGCTAGGCCTGAAACAAAACATGAGCCTCCTTCCTTCTGACAAGTAACTCATATAAGTTTTATACTCTGGACTACTCAGGTAACCTATTAGCACATTAAAAAAAACCAAACTCTTTACTATTGCTAGTATAGTCATTTGTTTCAGTGTTTATATAAAACTGTCTTCCAGGATAAACAGTAAGTTTAGAATGAACTAGTGATAATTAATAAGTCTTTCTCTCTTTTTAGAAAGAGTTGATTTCTCATCCACATAAATGAAAGATCAAAACTCATCAAGTAAGGTAAAGAAAATACTTAAAATAAGTCTGGTTGGTTTTTTTTCCCCCTTTCTTTAAATAGTCAGGCCCTACTTTGGAGGAAAAGATGTTCTGGTTTTTGTTGTGTTTTTAGTGGTTTTTGGGGGTTTTTTTTGGTTGTTTTTTTCTTTTTAAATAACTACTGAAAGTCTGCTGCTATTGCTCTGCACTTTATTTTCCGTATATGTTCCATTTATTTATAAATAGATGTTAAGGGAAATAAGTGGAAGCTTAGATATTTGTTCAAAGTTATGAAGACTTTAATTTTGCTATTCTGGTTGGAATTCAAAAAGTCAGGAAAAAGACCAGTTGTCAAGGTGTTTCCGTATTTCTGAAAGGGCCGAGAAATATCAGAAAGCCTGTTCCTTTCCCATGCATGTCTGGGCTGAATGAAGGAAGAAGCACCACTGTGACTTTGTCTGTAGCATCACACTGAATGGATGCTTTCTTTGGTTACATTTTTCCAAATTTTAAGAAGTTTCCATGTTTACTACCCTGCTATAGATCAAAAAATACATCATCAAAATAACATATTACATCATCATGTCATGTTGCATGAGATGACTCATGCAAATTCTTTTGAAAGTCAGTCTTACAAATACTGAGACACGAATCCAGAGCGAGGGTTTGATCCTGAAAATTATTCTGTCTGGATGCACCACAGCATTCTTGTGGAGCCCTGTTGAAATTGTCTCTGTCATCACACACATGTCTGTAAGATATAGCTGGTAAATTAAACCTTTAGGAATACCTGAAGACTTTGAAATATGTAGGATGAAATGACCTGAACTGGACTTCCCTTAAATTTAGGCCAGTGACATAGGTGCAACAGTTGCTAAAGCAGGCAGTGAAGTATTCCTTAACTTGTAACAAACATTAGGTCTGAGAGGGCTGACAATCTAGTTATGTTAGGTCAGACAGTTTCCTTTCTGGCATTTGGCTGTGACCTCATGAATGATGCAAATTCTGTTATTTTCCACTGCCAACAAGTATCTATTGAAATAAACAGGATCCCTGCAATTGTCAGGTAGGGACTATGCAAGCAGAAACACAAGTTTAAGGTCATCCGCTGTTACTGTTAGTCTGGGATTGAGAAGGATTGGAAAACCGCCCCACCAGAACTAGAAGAGCATGTTTTGGCTACATGCAGTTTTGCACTTACTTTCCCTTTATTCTGTCTTTGCCAAAGGGATTCTCCCTTTTTTTTAGATTAAAAGGCAGTTTATTTAACTGGCCTTGTATATGTAAGTCATTTTTCAAATCAGGAGAGAAGGGATTATTATTTTTAACTAGTGGCTATCTGATTCTTTTCACATTTACTGCTAATACTTTCCACTCTGTACTGTGAAGTTGAGGCAGTTGCTTTTGCCCTTAAAGTACATCAGCACTGCCCTGTCTATCCCAAAATCTTAATCTCCTTCCCCAAACATAGTTGTGTCAGTCAGTTGGGAGCTATGAGGGCAATCCTAAAAGTGTGTTTGGGCCATGGGCTAAGCTACAGTGTTAAAAGTTAAAAAGAATAGCTATACTTATTATGAAGTTGTTCTTTACTCCTAAAAACCACCTCATCTTTGAAAATGCTGACAAAGTACATCACAGCCGTTGATTCAGAAATTTCTTCCTCTTAATGAATGCCATTTAAATTATTTAAGTGTATTGGGTTTGCGTGGCAAGGTTTTGGTTGCAGGGGTGGGCTACAAGGGTGGCTTCTGTGAGACGCCGCTAGAAGTTTCTCCTGTGTCTCACAGAGCCAGTGCCAGACAGCTCCAAGACAGACCCACCACTGTCCAAGGCTGAGCCCATCAGTGACAGTGCTAGTGCCTCTGGGATAACAGTCCTGTGCAACAGCAACCGTAGCTGGAGATTCATTGCTTAATCTTGAAATTGTGGTTTTCACTGACACCATCTTGCTTAAACTGGTGCCAGTATGAAAAAAAATGGCCTCACTTAAGTAATTTAAATGGCATTCATTAAAAGGAAGAAATTGCTGAATCAAGGGCTGTGAGGTGCCTGAGTGTAGAATTACTGAGGAATTTGGAATATGAATCCTGTGCAGTACTTCATCTGATGGAATGTGATTTTTCTGTTAGCTTGTATGTTGCCTTTGAAATTTTTCTTAGTGAGTTTTTCTGTAAGTTCTGATACTTGCGTGGGCATTCTTTTGTGTGCATTCTCTGAACTGGTGTTCTGTGATTTTTCTTTCTGTATATAGCTACACATTTATAAGGCACCTCTCTGTTTAGATACACATATACCTGACATGATGTCCTGGTTTCAGCCAGGATAGAGCTGGTTTTCTTCACAGAAGCTAGTGTGAGACTGTGTTTTGGATTTGGGATGAGAAACTGTTGATAATGTGCTGATGTTTTGGGTTGTTGCTGAGCAGTCAAGGACAGTCCAGCTTCTTGTGCTGGCCTGCCAGCGAGCAGGCTGGGGGTGCACGAGGAGCTGGGAGGGGACACAGCCGGGACAGCTGACCCAGACTGGCCAAAGAGATATTCCCTACCATACGACGTCATGCCCAGTACATAAACTGGGGTTGGCCGGGGGGCGGAAATCGCTGCTCAGGGACGGGCTGTCGATCACGGGGTGGTGAGCAATTGCTGTATTGGGCATCACTTGTTCTTGTACATTCCTTTGTTGGTATTATCATTGTTGTTCCCTTCTTTCTTTCTGTCCTATTAAACCGTGTTTATCTCAACCCACGAGTTTTGTTCCCAATTCTCTTCCCTGTCCCACTGTGGGAGGGGGAGTGAGCGAGCGGCTGCGTGGTGCTTAGTTGCCGGCTGGGGCTAAACCACGACACATGACAACTCAGACTGGGCTAATGAACTCTGCATCCTGGCAGCAACTTCCTACTGACTCTTCTCTGTAGAGAACATTTTCAGGACATTAGTGTGCCTGTAACCAGTTGTTGTTTCGTGTAGATTAGCTGCAGCTGCTCCATCAACAATTTACTTTATCTGATATACTTCTGTTATTTCCAGCAGGCAGAAGGTGTCTGAAGATGACCTTATAAATCAAGAAGCTGTAAAGGCCCTTAAATAATTCAGCTAAATTGTCTGATGGAGAGAATAAAGTGCTTCTTTGCTCCAGAAAAAAATATCCTGCTATCAGAATCATGCTGCTTTGGACTTCAAGCCATGTACATTCATCATTTGAATATATATCTAGTTGCTCCTACTGAGACACGGCATGAATGTGACAAAGGCTGTGGATAGGCTTGCAGCAACCTGTCAGCCTATCTATAAATTGCATTGTTTTACTAAAGTTAAAATAAATGCTTAATTCAGAAGCATTTTAAATTGTGTAATTTTTTTACTTAGTAAACTGTTAGTTCCTAATGTGCTGTTGTTGATCCTGGAAACATTATGTTTTTTATTGTCCTCTTTGTCGTGGTTTAACCCCAGTCAGCATTAAGCACCACACAGCCGCTTGCTCACTCCCCCATGGTGGGACGAGGGAGAGAATCAGCAGAGTAGAAGTGTGGAAACGCATAGTTTGAGATGAAGACGGTTTAGTAAAGAAAGCAGAAGCCATGCACACAAGCAGAGCAAACCAAGGAATTCATTCCCCAGTCCCCATGGGCAGGCAGGGGTTCAGACATATCCAGGGAAGCAGGGCTCCGTCATGTGTAATGGTTTCTCGGGAAGACAGACGTCATCACTCCGAACGTCCCTCCATCCCTTCCTTCTTCTTCGTCCCAGCTTTATATACTGAGCATGACGTCATATGGTATGGAATATCCCTCTGGCCAGCCTGGGTCAGCTGTCCTGGCTGTGCCCCCTCCCAGTTCCCGTGCCCCCCCAGCCTGCTCGCTGCAGGCCAGCATGAGAAGCTGGACTGTCCTTGACTACTTAACACAACTCTAAACATCAGCACGTTATCAACATTTTCTCATCCCAAATCTAAAACACAGCCTCACACTAGCTTCTGTGAAGAAAATTAACTTGATCCTGGCTGAAACCAGGACACTCTTGCTTTCCGGTTGTCTTGGCATTACAGCAGTGAACAATGTATGCCAATAGCTACTTATCAAGGCTCAAAATCACTCTTTGAATTCTGTTCTTATTGGCATCTTACACCAATGTACTGTGAGACAAAGTGGGGGGCTCAGTTTACTGCCTTCTCAGAGTGCAGGAAATGAAAATGCTTGTTGTATTTCTGGGGTTTTTGAAGCTATCAGCATGAAAGGAATATGGCGATAAAGTGCAAAAGTGTCAATGAAGTATTTGGGATGCTAGGAATTCTAGAGTTGGAAAGACACATGCTTATATCTTTCTACAAGAAGATAGACTACATGTTTTCTTCAGGTTTCTGCCAGATATCATCTACTGATATAACTTGCTTCAGGAAAATACATTTTCTATTCTGGTGATCTCATGTGCTCTCTCACACATGCGTACCCTTCTACCTCAGTTGAAGTACCAATTTTGCCTGGCTAACATTGACGTAATTCTATATCATCAAAGTTGGCTTTTGAAATATTAATGCTAAATATTTGGGAGACAAAATATATACCTGGGCAGCTGTAGACTTGTATTCGTGGACATATGTGCTCCTGGGATTTTTGACTTGCAGGATTTAAAATCTTCTGAACTAACTAGACAGTTTTCAAATGGCATACTTCTATGATCTGAAGGGGCTGTTAAATTGAATATATGCATTCCATGTGTGCTAAATTTACCAAAATTATAAACAGAGAGCAACTGTTCTAGCTATGTTAGGAAATTTCTTTACAAAAGTAGAAACCAGGTCAAAAGGAAGAGTTTGTGGCTAGTAATATTAAGGTTGCACAATAAAGACACTAAGTTTTGTTATCGAGTGTTATACATAGTGTTTGAATGCTTGCAGTTGACCTTTGTTAAAAATAGATCAACAAAGGCTTCTGTCAGCTATTGCCATTTTCTTCTTGAAGTTAGCAAAATCTTTGGTAATCACTTTGCTGCTGTTGTATGACAGTGTATTCCTCAGTTGTGCTTTTGATATGGGAGAGGCTGTAAAATGCAAGTGACAGAATATTTATTCACCAGTAATTCAAGAAAGCATGTTGATAATTCTGCTACTACTTGCCATGGATATATTCCAGTGTTGGGTTTTTTTCCCCTCAGAGCCATTACAGAAATACTTTCCAATGGATTTAGATATGCTGAAAAATATGAAAATAGATTTCAAATATGCTGAAAAAAGGATAGACCGCTAAAATGGTTAGCATGGGAGTTTAAGCTGTGTTACAAAAATACTTACAGCGGTAAAGAACGTGAGATTTTGTCTAATTTTGAGAAACTCTGTAATTATTTTGGTTATTTTGGTATGAAAACAAACAAACAAAACAAAACAAACAAAAAAACCCCTCCACAAACAGGATTTCCTTTGTCAAAAGTTCTCCAAGGAACAAATGCACCAGTGGAACTTCAAGATAGTGATGATTGGCTGACAAAGGCTTGACTTCAGTCTTACAGCTCAGGCTACTGCCAGTCCAGATGCTCACTTCTCCCCTGTATTTGAGGTATTTCCAACTATATTACTTAACAGTTTGGAAATAGTTAAAAGTGTAGGTCACTTTTATGGACATACCTCACTTTGAGTTATTTTGTCTTCTAAAATACATGAAATTAAATGCAAAGCTGTGTCACCAAAATATTTAAATTCATGAAACTAGTTAAATTGCTTTTGTCTGTAAAGTTGCTCAAGTGCCTAGTTATTTACTAAATCCAAACCTTGATCACCAAGAACTTAGGAAATGTAAAAGTTTGGTCCTAGAATACCATTGATGTGTGCCTTTCACAGATGTGCCACAGGCTGCAAAGCCATAGCCTTAGTTCAGCTCCAATACCTACCTCTGAGATTCCTGACTTCTGGTGACCTGGAGTGGAATGTCTTCATGATATTTTAAAGCATCTTTTATTGTTTAAGATACTGATCTCAGAACTAGTTTCTCCAATTGGGCTCCGAAGAGTTGGTCTAGGGTTTAAGTCTTTCATGAAATCATCAATCTATTTTAAAACATCGAACCCAGCTGGTATGTGTCTGAGCAGACACTCTAGCTCTTAAAGCTCCTGTATTTGTTCATTTTGGTGCCTCGCCCCTTTCTGCAACCTGCAAAAAGCTCTTCGAGACTGAGCCATTAAAATCTTAGCTGGCGAGCTAGTGTTCGCGGAAACAGGTGCACACCAGCTTCCTAGCCGCCAGGAAGCAGGCTCAGCATTGCTAATGTTTGAAGCAAAGTTCCCGTGTTCTGTTTTCAGCCTTGAAGCAGTTTCTTAAAGGCAGCTGCACGTCAGCATGGGGAGGGCGAGGCTGTGGTTTCTATCACTCATACGTTGTGACGGATGGAGATGTCTCCTGTGCTCACGCCTTGTCGTTTATGTGTGGGACAGGGGAGTTACAAAGCTGGAGCGGGGGGGACACGTGCAGGGGTGGCGAGGTGTCCGGCGTGTGGCATGGGGTGGTTGAGAACGGGCGCAGCTGCAAGACGCGCGGGTTCAGCGTGTGCCCCGCAGCGAAGGGGCAGACGCCTCCGGAGGAGAGATGCGCAGCGCGAGAGGCGGGTCCCATCCCCCGGCTTTGGCCGGGGGGTCCGTGCCGCTACCGCCTCCCACCCGCGCAGGGGCTGAGCCGGGCCC